>NC_091372.1:6845199-6897699 GCF_038502225.1 Cherax quadricarinatus
ACTGGTCTCAGCCCATATAGTTCGGATGTGGAGGTATCACTATAATACTATTTTTTATTTTTTATTATCACACTGGCCGATTCCCACCAAGGCAGGGTGGCCCGAAAAAGAAAAACTTTCACCATCATTCACTCCATCACTGTCTTGTCAGAAGGGTGCTTTACACTACAGTTTTTAAACTGCAACATTAACACCCCTCCTTCAGAGTGCAGGCACTGTACTTCCCATCTCCAGGACTCAAGTCCGACTGGCCGGTTTCCCTGAACCCCTTCATAAATGTTACTTTGCTTACACTCCAACAGCACGTCAAGTATTAACCCTTTCAGGGTCCGTCCCGTAGATCTACGGCTTTACGGTGAGTGTCCAAACCGTAGATCTACGCCATGAGCTCAGCTCACTCTGATAAACTGTGAGTGGTACATTTGGGCCTAGATATGAGAGAATACATCTATGTGGTATGTGTGCACCACATAAAACAGATCCTGCAGTACACTGTGTATAATGAGAGAAAAAAACTGAAATCATGATTTTTCGATTAAAACAGCGAGTTTGCAGTGTTTTTTCGTATGTTTTTTATAGTTGTATTTGCGATTTCTTGGTCTCATTTGATAGAATGGAAGACATATTACAGAAATAGAGATGATTTTGATTGGTTTTAGCACTGGAAATGGCTTGAAACTGAGCTCAACGTAGCGGAAATGTTAAATTTTTGCCGATATTCAAGAGTAAACAAACGACCTCACACATCTAATACACGTCAGCTGGTGGGTCTAATATACATTCACAAATATGATGATGATATTTATACAATTATTACAGTATTGCATAACAGTAAATCTTCTATTTTTTGGTGTGAATAAAAATTCATTATGTGAAGAAAAAATCAAAATGGAATTTATTTGTAAAGCCTCAAAATGTAACTAATGAACAGAGGAAATGTTAGTTTAGTTCCAGGAATACCTACATTGTTTATTCTGGAGCCTATTTTGAAATTGGAATATTTTGAACTTTGTGTTAAATTGGCCAAATTAACAATTTCCGATCACTTTATTTTGTAATTGAAACAGTTGACTTGGCGATTTCTTGTGCTCAATCGATAGAATAGAAGTAATACTAGTGAAATAGCTAAGAATTTGGTTGATTGGAATAATATAATTGGCCTAAAATGGGAGTCAAAGTCGGCAAAATCGCCGATTCGTAAATATCGCTGACACATCAAAATTCGCGAGAGCATAATTTCGTCAATTTTCCACCAAATTTCGTACTTTTTGTTTTATTACCTTCACAAAATGATTCTCTACGATTTCATAAGAAAAAATAACAAATTTTTTTTTTGAAAATTCTTGGACACTGCCTCCAGCCTTCTCCTCGCTGCAACATTCATCACCCATGCTTCACACCCATGTAAGAGCGTTGGTAAAACTATACTCTCATACATTCCCCTCTTTGCCTCCAAGGACAAAGTTCTTTGTCTCCACAGACTCCTAAGTGCACCAGTCACCCTTTTCCCCTGATCAATTCTATGATTCACCTCATCTTTCATAGACCCATCCGCTGACACGTCCACTCCCAAATATCTGAATACATTCACCTCCTCCATACTCTCTCCCTCCAATCTGATATCCAATCTTTCATCACCTAATCTTTTTGTTATCCTCATAACCTTACTCTTTCCTGTATTCACTTTTAATTTCTTCTTTTGCACACCCTACCAAATTCATCCACCAATCTCTGCAACTTCTCTTCAGAATCTCCCAAGAGCACAGTGTCATCAGCAAAGAGCAACTGTGACAACTCCCACTTTATGTGTGATTCTTTATCTTTTAACACAACGCCTCTTGCCAAGACCCTCGCATTTACTTCTCTTACAACCCCATCTATAAATATATTAAACAACCACGGTGACATCACACATCCTTGTCTAAGGCCTACTTTACTGGGAAATAATTTCCCTCTTTCCTACATACTCTAACTTGAGCCTCACTATCCTCGTAAAAACTCTTCACTGCTTTCAGTAACCTACCTCCTACACCATACACCTGCAACATCTGCCACACTGCCCCCCTATCCACCCTGTCATACGCCTTTTCCAAATCCATAAATGCCACAAAGACCTCTTTAGCCTTATCTAAATACTGTTCACTTATATGTTTCACTGTAAACACCTGGTCCACACACCCCCTACCTTTCCTAAAGCCTCCTTGTTCATCTGCTATCCTATTCTCCGTCTTACTCTTAATTCTTTCAATAATAACACTACCATACACTTTACCAGGTATACTCAACAGACTTATCCCCCTATAACTTTTACACTCTCTTTGTCCCCTTTGCCTTTATACAAAGGAACTATGCATGCTCTCTACCAATCCCTAGGTACCTTACCCTCTTCCATACATTTATTAAATAATTGCACCAACCACTCCAAAACTATCCCCACCTGCTTTTAACATTTCTAAATTATCCCATCAATCCCGGCTGCCTTACCCCCTTTCATTTTACCTACTGCCTCACAAACTTCCCCCACACTCACAACTGGCTCTTCCTCACTCCTACAAGATGTTATTCCTCCTTGCCCTATACACGAAATCACAGCTTCCCTATCTTCATCAACATTTAACAATTCCTCAAAATATTCCCTCCATCTTCCCAATACCTCTAACTCTCCATTTAATAACTCTCCTCTCCTATTTTTAACTGATAAATCCATTTGTTCTCTAGGCTTCCTTAACTTGTTAATCTCACTCCAAAACTTTTTCTTATTTTCAACAAAATTTGTTGATAACATCTCACCCACTCTCTCATTTGCTCTCTTTTTACATTGCTTCACCACTCTCTTAACCTCTCTCTTTTTCTCCATATACTCTTCCCTCCTTGCATCACTTCTACTTTGTAAAAACTTCTCATATGCTAACTTTTTCTCCCTTACTACTCTCTTTACATCATCATTCCACCAATCGCTCCTCTTCCCTCCCGCACCCACTTTCCTGTAACCACAAACTTCTGCTGAACACTCTAACACTACATTTTTAAACCTACCCCATACCTCTTCGACCCCATTGCCTATGCTCTCATTAGCCCATCTATCCTCCAATAGCTGTTTATATCTTACCCTAACTGCCTCCTCTTTTAGTTTATAAACCTTCACCTCTCTCTTCCCTGATGCTTCTATTCTCCTTGTATCCCATCTACCTTTTACTCTCAGTGTAGCTACAACTAGAAAGTGATCTGATATATCTGTGGCCCCTCTATAAACATGTACATCCTGAAGTCTACTCAACAGTCTTTTATCTACCAATACATAATCCAACAAACTACTGTCATTTTGCCCTACATCATATCTTGTATACTTATTTATCCTCTTTTTCTTAAAATATGTATTACCTATAACTAAACCCCCTTCTATACAAAGTTCAATCAAAGGGCTCCCATTATCATTTACACCTGGCACCCCCAAACTTACCTACCACACCCTCTCTAAAAGTTTCTCCTACCTTAGCATTCAGGTCCCCTACCACAATTACTCTCTCACTTGGTTCAAAGGCTCCTATACATTCACTTAACATCTCCCAAAATCTCTCTCTCTCCTCTACATTCCTCTCTTCTCCAGGTGCATACACGCTTATTATGACCCACTTTTCGCATCCAACCTTTACTTTAATCCACATAATTCTTGAATTTACACATTCACATTCTCTTTTCTCCTTCCATAACTGATCCTTCAACATTACTGCTACCCCTTCCTTTGCTCTAACTCTCTCAGATACTCCAGATTTAATCCCATTTATTTCCCCCCACCGAAACTCCCCTACCCCCTTCAGCTTTGTTTCGCTTAGGGCCAGGACATCCAACTTCTTTTCATTCATAACATCAGCAATCATCTGTTTCTTGTCATCCGCACTACATCCACGCACATTTAAGCATCCCAATTTTATAAAGTTTTTCTTCTTCTCTTTTTTAGTAAAATGTCTACAGGAGAAGGGGTTACTAGCCCATTGCTCCCGGATTTTTAGTTGCCTCATACGACACGCATGGCTTACGGAGGAAAGATTCTTTTCCACTTTCCCATGGACAATAGAAAAAATAAAGAAGAACAAGAGTTATTTAGAAAAAGGAGAAAAACCTAGATGTATGTATATATATATGCATGTGTGTGTCTGTGAAGTGTGACCAAAGTGTAAGTAGGAGTAGCAAGATATCCCTGTTATCTAGCGTGTTTATGAGACAGAAAAAGAAACCAGCAATCCTACCATCATGCAAAACAGTTACAGGTTTCTGTTTCACAGTCATCTGGCAGGACGGTAGTACTTCCCTGGGTGGTTGCTGTCTGCCAACCTACTACCATGCTACTATAATATTATTTGTATTAATAACTGATTAAGTTATAACTGCTATGCTTAAAACTTTTCCAATTATAAATGCAGGTTTCATTGTTAAAAAATACAGCACTTGCTTGAAACTTGAATGAAATAAAGTATTCCAGAAACTATTGCAATCATAAAACAGTTTTCAACAATACCTGAATTGCAAAACGAAGTCTAGCTAGTTAGCTACACAATTACCCAATGCACTATTCTTTATACTCTTAACTCATAATTCGAGTTCTTCAATGTAACACACTCATTGTATTTTATGTGATTAAACTTCTGAAGCAATGATGATAATGACTGAAGATTTCAGCCGAAGAGAAAATGGTTTAGGGATCACACTCAGGATAGAGCCTGATGAAGGGGACTGATGAGAAGAAATCATCCCCCAGTAACTCCAGACTTGAGTCCTGGAGATGGTATGTACACTCTGAATGAGGGGTGGGGATATTTACAGTTTGGAGGGGCATCTGAATGGCAGTATCAGCATGCAACTGGCAAGACAGAGATAGAGTGAATGATGGTAAAAGTGTTTCTTCTTTTTTTTTTTTTTTTTTGTCAACCCAACCATGGTGGGAGACAGCCAGTGTGTATAAAATTAATATTTTAATTAAGATGTGTAAAGTTGACAGCCCAAATCATACTATGGCTTTCAAACTATTTGTTAATACTGAAAATACCCTGAAGGAAAACTGGTTGGCTGCACTTGAGTACTAGAGCTGGGAAGTACAGTGCCTGCACTCTGGAGGGGTGGGAATACTGAAGGTCAGAGGGTCATTTGAATTGTGATGCCTGCACACTTCAGGCAAGACAGCTATTGAATGAGTGATGGTAAGTGTTTCCTTTTTCAAGGTCACCCTATCTTGGTGGGCAGTAGCCAGTGTGTTTAAAAATATTATATTGTACTATGCCCTAAACATTTTTTGTAACCTTAGTAACACAATTTACACTTATTATTAGTCCCTGCAAAATTGTAACGCTAACAGCACATACTGTACTGTCTTGGAAAATTATATTTAAATAGACTTCTTCTTTCAACAAACCAGCCATATCCCACCAAGGCAGGGTGACCCAAAAAGAAAAACAAGTTTCTCTTTTTAACTTCAGTAATGTATACGGGAGAAGGGGTCACTAGCCCCTTGCACCCGGCATTGTACTCACCTCTTATGACACGCTTTGTTTACACAGGAAGAATTCTGTTCCACTTCCCCACTGAGATAAGAAATAAACAAGAGCAAGAACTAGTAAGAAAATAGAAGAAAACCCAGAGGAGTGTGTGTATATTTTTTATTTTTCAACAAACCGGCCATATCCCACCGAGGCAGGGTGGCCCAAAAAGAAAATAAAAAAGTTTCTCTTTTTAAATTTAGTAATCTATACAGTAGAAGGGGTTACTAGCCCCCTTGCTCCCGGCATTTTAGTCGCTTCTTACAACACGCATGGCTTACGGAGGAAGAATTCTGTTCCACTTCCCCATGGAGATAAGAGGAAATAAACAAGAACTAGAAAGAAAATAGAAGAAAACCCAGAGGGGTATGTATATATATGATTGCACATGTATGTGTAGTGTGACCTAAGGGTAAGCAGAAGTAGCAAGATGTACCTGAAATCCTGCATGTTTAAGAGACAGAAAAAAGACACCAGAAATCCTACCATCATGTAAAACAATTACAGGCTTTCATTTTACACTCACTTGGCAGGACGGTAGTACCTCCCTGGGTGGTTGCTGTCTACCAACCTACTACCTAGGATTTCAACACACATTATTATTATGATCACGAAGGAGCGCTAAACTCGTAGGGATTATGCACTGCCTGTGGGGAAGGGGAATGAATGGAAAGTATTCAGAATCAATTCAGAGGACTGGAGCACAAATCCAATTCCCTATATCAAGAGCCCCCCCACCAACATCAAGGAACCTCCCTTGAGGAGATTAAAATAGACAACACAAATCATACTCACTAGGTCCTGCACAATTTTGTGTAGCCTAGACAGCATTTCCTGAACATCTTTATTTTTTGGATCAATCATCTGAAGTGCTCTGGCATCTGCATAAGCTTTTTCAAAATGTTCTTGAGCCTCATAGGCTTGGGCTCGACGGAACAGTGCCTTGGGATCTTTAGGACTAATTTCAAGACCTGGGGGTTAAAAATAAGTTCTGAAGCATTACAAATAAAATCATCCAAGATTGCTACAAAAAAGTATTTCTTAATACGTATACAGTCTTCTTGAAAATACAATTTGAATAACAATATTACTATAGCTAAGATATACACTGTAATATTGAAATAAAACAAAAAGGCACAAGCCCCTAATATATGGCCATAAAAATTGCTTTTGCTCTTTTTTATTAAAAGTTTTATAAAAAAATATATTACTAATTATTTTTTTATGTACAGTGGACCCCTGCTTAACGAACTTTTTTCATTCCAGTAGTATGTTCAGGTGCCAGTACTGACCGAATTTTTCCCCATAAGGAATATTGTGAAGTAGATTAGTCCATTTCAGACCCCTAAACATACACGTACAAACGCACTTACATAAATACACTTACATAATTGGTCGCATTTGGAGGTGATCGTTAAGCGGGGGTCCACTGTATTATGCAGTACATTATAAGGATAAGGAAAAGATTTGTTTACTTAATTTTCTATACACCGTATTCAATATATGTAACCTATACCCTAATTAACATTAATTAAATTATTTTTACTAAATTCACAGGGAAGCACTAAGCCTAAAGGGGTCATAGTGCCTGGGGAATGCTAGGTAACTAGGTTTCATCCAATGAAGGGATGGGTATCTCCAAATCCTTGGATCAAGAGCCCTTCACAAGAATAAAAGGAAATAAAGACAGGAATAAAAAAATGATAATACTGTATATGACACTTACAGTCTGTGCAATCTTTCACAGTGTTCTCAAAATCCTCAATTTTGAGGTGAACAGCAGCACGATTCTTGTAAAAGACTGAGCGGTCTTTATCCTCAGTACTGATTGTGATGGCCTAGCAAAGAAGGAAAAAATATAATTAATAACAGACTCCCCCCAAAAAACAGTAATGAAGTGAAACTAAACCCTTGCATAAGTAAACCCTTTTTTTAATAGACTAATAGAGGAGTGGGTGGGTAGTATTGGTGACTATGGTGAATAGAAGATGAGATTGTTCTGCCATGATCATAACAAAAATGGAAAAATTATGCAATTAATAGACTGTCCGTTGTTTCCAAATCAACTGCCTAAGTGGATTTTGTTCCATATTTCCAAAGTTTGTTAAATCAAAGGTTTACTTGGTGTGGGTTTTGTACATACAGTGGACCCCCGGATTACGTAATTAATCCGTTCCTGAGAGAGTGGCTTATCCCTAATCTGACTTATTCCAAATTAATTTTCCCCATAAGAAATAATGGAAATCCAATTAGTAATCCGTTTCAGACACCCAGAAGTATTAAAAAAATGTTTTCTACATGAAATATACATTTACCTACACAGAAAACAATGATACATGAAGAATAAAACAATAATAACATCATACTTACCTTTACTGAAGACATGGTAATGTATGGAAGATGGGAGGAGGGGAGAGGATGGAGGAGTTTACAATTGTTTGGAAGGGGGATCCCCTTCCATAAAGACTTCAGGTACCAGGTACCAAGTCCTTATCCTGGGTTACTTCCCTCCTTTATTTTTTAATGCCACAAGGACCAGCTTGAGTCACTAGACCCCTGTTGCTCAAAAAAACGTTACAGAGAAGTCTGTTTCTGGCGTATGTTAGGAATTGTGTTGGGAGACAGGACAAGATAGTTCTTCAATATGACACTAATATTAGCTCTATGACTTATTTATCTAGCACAATTCATCTAATATGACATAATAAACAATATTAATAAATAGAAACATGATATATACTCTAGAATGAATAAAATATGGCATTAAGAATGTCACGAGTGGTGGTGTGTTTGTTATTGGGTGTATAAGGGCCAATGAAAGATAAGCCTTATACGTACGTATAGTGGTGGTGAAGGCGGCAGCAGAGGTGGCGGTGTTAGTCAGTAGCCCTATATACCTCCAACAACAATGGAGGAGTTAGTTTTGTGCTGTCCTTTTTCTATAGATTAATCGCTTAACTTACTTGCTACACTGCTAATGCTACACTTTATCGCTGGCTGGCGCTATAGCCTTTATAGACTCCTGCTGCTTTATTATCATACATGCTGCAGAATCACTGAAAGACACATTCTTCCCTCTCTCTCAGCCCTTTGGTAAAGGGCTGGCTGGCACTAGAAGCTTTCTTTGGGCCCATGGTGGCTTATTTAGCAGTTACAAGCACTAAAAAGAATGGAATAATACAAATGTATCGTAGGAATGCGTGGGATCGTCCTCACTGGCTGGTAAACAATGGCACACTGGCTGTACATGGAATGTTGGGGCCGTTCAGGCTCCAACATGAATGACTTATACCGAGTTCAGTGACGTTCACTGAGCCAATATTTTGACAAAAAAAAAAAAACGTTACTTATTCCGATGACAACTTAATCCGGGGGTCCAATGTATATCAATGAAAGATTGTCCCATGAAAAAAAAATCACACTGGTAATAATATATCTTCACTACTTACACCTTCTTTTGGCTACTTCGCACTATTTCCATTAAAATACTGTTCCTAGATTGGAAGCATTGCATACACACGCATCATCTACATTAAATGACTTAACCATTATAAAAGCAGTTACCTATATTATTATTAAATTCACAGAAGAATGCCAAACCCATAGGGGGTCATACAGTTACTGAAGGCATGGGAGGCATTTATGTTCAATTCAAGAAAAGGAAGGGCAGGTCCAATTCCTTGGATTAAGTAGCATCAAGGTACCTTCCTTAAAGGAACTGCTATTTACAAGAGCATCACCTCCACTTTATTACTTTCCAATAGAATTTTTATTTCAGTGGCAATACCTTCAATATGTATGTCAATTCCCACTAGTCTCACTTCTTATACAGAATCACCAGCCTCTGTTAAAAAAGTAGCATTTTAATTAGCATAGTCCTTGTGACTATAAGAAAAATCTAAACATATCTACATATCTGATTCCATTACTTAAGACAAAACAAATGTTCAATTCCCTCAGTTAAAGCACAGGCTATAAGTATATAAAGTGGACATCTTTAAATCAGAACTAAAGTTGTCGAAGGGCTTTCTCAATGATACAAATGTACCATCAATCAGTAGTTGTGATTATTTTGTCTCACCTGAGTATATTTTTCAATAGCAGTGTCCCAGTCACCATTTTTATATGCTTCGTTTCCCTCCTCCTTCAACTGCTGCGGTGTTTTCTCAGCATCACCCTTCGTCATCTTTTAACTGAAAATTTTTGTTTCAGACTTAAGTTAAAAAATACAATGACTAGAAAAATGTAAAGAACATTTAAAATGAAATAAAATTTATACTAATGTCTTGACATAATATTAGACAATTAAATAAAGTTAAAAAAAAAAAAAGGCTGAACTGCACCATGAAATTTAAATGATAAAATATGCTAAACAAAATTAAACATTAATATTTTATTAATGCAAATAAACACTGTAAAGCTACACAAATGAACAGGAGGGCCCTGGTTATACAGCAGGTTAGTTCCAGGCTACTGTTGTAAAACAAAAATTGCTGTAAAGTGAAACGAATCCTTTTTTCACTTTCAAATGCATATAAAAGCCTGATAACATATTCACACTATCATATAATAAGTCAGCAATAGAGCTAGGCCTAAAAAAATGCATATATAGTACACACATTACTTACCTTAAAATATTTTCGTCCTTAGCTTATAGTGAGTGGTGAATATATATTTATTGTAGGAAGTCTGAATAAATGAAGAATGGGTATAATTGAAAACCAGTGCACTGGTAAAACACTATAAAGCAAGGCACCACTATCACATCACTTTGCATGGAAATAACAGAAAATATAAATACATACTATATTACCACCTACAGTGTATGAATCAAACCAATTTTCACCCAAACACAATAATGTATTATTTCCGATCTGACACAACTGTTCCACAGATTTAGACAAAATTAGATTTATAAGGTATTTTGTACACAGTAGCAATCACTAAGGATGTATTATGAGAGAGTCTGACAGTACACAAAGATGAATGAGGAAGGGAGCAGCAATCAAATGTGATTGTTGCCATGTTATCTGTTAATGGTTCTAGGTGTTATTTCCTTCATGATCATCGTCGCAGGTTAAGCCTCCTAAGTTGGAAAGAAAAAAAGGGATTAAGAATAATTAAGAAGCCTGTGACCTAGTAGGCAACACTCTCGCCTCACACACAGTGTCAATGGGTCAATCCTCGGCAAGGGTAAAAACATTAGGCGTGTTTCCTTACAACTGTTGTCTCCGTTTACCTAGCAAGTAGGTAGGTGCCTGGGTGTTTGTAGACTGGTGTGAGTTGCATCCTGGGGGACAAAATTGAAGACCACAATGGAAATAAGACAGACAGTCCCTCAATGACACACTGCCTTTCTTGGGTTGTTCTGGGTGGCTAATCCTCTAGGGTTAAAAATCTGAACAAAACTCTAGGCGAACATCAACCAAATCTTTAAATGGGCCGCAGAAAACAATATGAAGTTCAATAACGAGAAATTTCAATTACTCCGATATGGAAAACGTGAAGAAATTAAAACTATATCGGAGTATAAAACAAATTCCAACCACACAATAGAGCGAAAAACTAATGTCAAAGATCTGGGAGTGATCATGTCAGAAGATCTCACCTTCAAAGACCGTAAAAGCATATCAATCGCATCTGCTAGAAAAATGACAGGATGGATAATGAGAACCTTCAAAACTAGGGATGCCAAGCCCATGATGACACTCTTCAGGTCTCTTGTTCTATCTAGGCTGGAATATTGCTGCACACTAACAGCACCTTTCAAGGCAGGTGAAATTGCTGACCTAGAAAATGTACAGAGAACCTTCATGGCATAAATAAATGTGATAAAACACCTTAATTACTGGGAACGCTTAAAGTTCCTCAACCTGTACTCCCTAGAATGCAGGTGGGAGAGATACATGATTATATAGACTTGGAAAATCCTAGAGGGACTAGTACCAAACTTGCACACGAAAATCACTCCCTGTGACAGCAAAGGACTCAGCTGATGATGCAATATTTCCTCAATGAAAAGCAGGGGTGTCACTAGCACGATATGAGACAATACAATAAGTGTCAGGGGCCCAAGATTGTTCAACTGCCTCCCAGCATACATAAGGGGGGTTACCAATAGACCCCTGACTGTCTTCAAGAAGGCACTAGACAAGCACCTAAAGTCAGTACCTGTCCAGCCCGGCTGTGGTTCATACGTCAGTTTGCGTGCACCCAACAGTAACAGCCTGGCTGATCATGCCCTGATTCACCATGAGGCCTGGTCACAGACCGAGCCACGGGGGCGCTGACCCCCAAAACCTTCTCCAGGTATACTCCAGGTATACTCCAGGTATACTAAGTGCAAAATATCTTACATGATCATTAGACAGAAAGAAAAGAGCAGTAATCCTGCCAGGAATAAAAAAAAAATAGCAATAGATTAAGTTCTGTCTGAAATGATCTGCGTTCAATAAACCTTCAGTTATCATAAGTTTTGAATGTACAGTAATTTTGCAATAATTGTATTGTAATCCTTGAGATGGGCTTTCCAAATATATAACTACGTATCAAGTAAAAAAAAAAGCACTATGTATATAATATATAACATATTACAGGATAAAGACAGTATTACAGACTGTCATACCTTGAAACTCTCACTACAGTATGAGAAAACTGAAATGTGAAGTAACACAGACTTCAGTGTTGCTTATGAACATTAGAGAAGAACTAATGAGAACATGTGACTCGTGTTCACTATATATATACTCACTCTATCTCTGTACAACACCAGAAAGTTCTATAATGAACCGGTGCGGGACAGCTGACTAAATATCTCGGTTATTTTTGGCACATCCCAGCATGTGCTGCTGACAACCAACTATAAACTCTGAAACCAAACAATGTTTGAGAACTCTTGATCCTTTCATCTCACATAGGATTCAAACACTTATTGTAGAATTATAGGGATCCTCTATGTAAGATAATGCAAGTTTATTTAAGTAAAGGTACATATAAATACAATTATCATATATTGAGTAATAATAATAATAATAATCTTTATTTCTACAAGTATATGCACAATATATTCAATGTAAATAACTTAGGATAACCCATAAAAAGTCAAAGTGATTTATTTCCACTAGGGTCCTAAACATTTGTACCTTCAGATGGTTATGTATAGGACCCAATGGAAGTAACTCACTATCAGGACTCTTTTTGGGGGTTATCCTAGATTATTTAATTATATATGATAACTGTACATGTGTACCTGTGATTAAATAAACTTACTGATAAAAAGCATTTTATTTCTACAGAGTATTTTGTATTTTTTTTTTAATCTGGGGAAGGTTAGCCACCCAGGATAACCCAGGAAAGTCAGTGCGTCACTGTGGTCCTTTAATCTTGTCCGCCCCCCAGGATGCCACCCTCGCTAGTCGACTAACACCCAGATACCTACTTACTGCTAGATGAACAGGGGCAGCAGTTATAAGGTGACTAGCACCCAGGTACCTACTAACTGATAGGTGAAGAGGGACAATAGGTGTGAGGAGACTGACACCCAGGTACCTACTTACTGCTAGGTGAACAGAGACAATAGGTGTAAGATGGCTAACACAGAAAACCCATCCTGTTTGATGGAGTATGACAGGAAATCTATACCTTATTAAATGTATTCTTGAATGAATATATATAAAGATATAAGCAGGTTTTTTCAGTGGGCAGTAGAGAATAACACGACCTTCAATGAGGACAAGTTCCAGCTGTCTAGACATAGAAAGAATGAAGAACTCAAGAGACACTATACAAAACTCAAGATGATTATTAATATAATTAAAGGAACACATGAAAGACCTGAGAGTAATTATGTTGGCTGACATTTCTTTCATAGACACAAGAAAGCAAATGTCACGACAGCCAGGAATATGAGGGGTGGATAATAAGAACTTTCAAAACAAGGGAAATTTTGCCAATGGTGCTCTTTCGTTTAGAGTATTGTTCATTGTTGACGGTTTCATTCAAGGCAGCAAAAATATTAAAGCTAGAAGAAATAAAGAGTTCATTTACTGTCCACACAGAGCCGATAAAGCACCGAAATTATTAGGAATATCTCAAAGTCCACAATATGTACTCTCTGAAGAGGAGCCCCTCAAGGAAGGTTCCTTGATGTTGGTGAGGGGCTCTTGATTTAGGGAATTGGATCTGTGCTCCAGTTCCCCGAATTAAGCCTGAATGCCTTCCACATATCCCCCCCCCCAGGCGCTGTATAATCCTCCGGGTTTAGCGCTTCCCCCTTGATTATAATAATAATAATCTGAAGAGGAGGCGGGAGATATACTCTCACACAGACTATATGTACTGATGGCTCCCTTAACCCTGACAATGAGAGGGTGGGAAGTAAACCATCCTGATGGTACTATAATACAGAGGTGTATTACAATTTATAACTGGGTTTCCATCACACAAACTGAGCTGTTTACCATACTTGTTGCCCTCAAGTCTGTAGAAACTACCACCACAGAGTGTAATTTTAACAGCTTTTTTCCTCATTACAAATTCCAACCACACAATAGAGCGAAAAACTAATGTAAAAGACCTGGGAGTGATAATGTCAGAGGATCTCACCTTCAAAGGCCGTAACAGCATATCAATCACATCTGCTAGAAAATGACAGGATGGATAATGAGAACCTTCAAAACTAGGGAGGCCAAGCCCATGATGACACTCTTCAGGTCACTTGTTCTATCTAGGCTGGAATATTGCTGCACACTAACAGCACCTTTCAAGGCAGGTGAAATGGCTGACCTAGAAAATGTACAGAGAACCTTCACGGCGCACATAACGGAGATAAAACACCTCAATTACTGGGAGCGCTTAAGGTTCCTGAACCTGTATTCCCTGGAACGCAGGAGGGAGAGATACATGATTATATACACCTGGAAAATCCTAGATTGATTAGCACCAAACTTGCACACGAAAATCACTCCCTATGGCAGCAAAAGACTCGGCAGACGATGCAACATCCCAGCAATGAAAAGCAGGGGTACCACTAGCACGATAAGACAACACAATAAGTGTCAGGGGTCCAAGACTGTTCAACTGCCTCCCAGCATACATAAGAGGGATTACCAATAGACCCCTGACCAGCCGGGCTGTGGTTTGTACGTCGGGTTGCGTGCGGCCAACAGTAACAGCCTGGTTGATCAGGCCCTGATCCACCATGAGGCCTGGTCACAGACCGGGCTGCGGGGGCGTTGACTCCCGAAGGGACTAGCAAACATACTTGAAGAAAGTTAACAATACAAACAGGAACTAGTAGATCCGTTATATATAATAATAATAATCTTTATTTACTACCAGTACATGTACAAGGTATACAGACCATAGCTGACATCAATGACATACTACTATATAGAAAGTCACTTGTTATGCTGAGCATTTCCCGCAAATTAGGTCAGTTTTGTCCCAGGATGCGACCCATACCAGTCCACTAGCACCCAGGTACCCATTTTACTGATGGGTGAATATGGACAACCAGTGAAAGGAAACAGGCCCAATGTTTCCACAATTGCCGGGAATCAAACCGCGGACCCCTCACCGTGTAAAGCGAGAGCTTTGCCGACCAGGCCAACAATGGTTACTGGGGTCTGACAGAAGACCCATGTGACCTCTGTAATTTTTTTTTCGCGCTACTGCTCACAGGATGAGCTGTGGGTGCACAAGAAACTAGTCACTCAGGCTACTGCCTAATTCCTGCAACCGTATTGTCACTTACTCTTCGGGTGGATAAACAACAGGATTAGATATGGCTTATTGGATTATCTGAAGAAGGTTGATATTTTACATAATTGAATTTACAGGCTAAGGGCTATTATCCTACCTCAGCCCATTTCAAAGCCCAGCTCCATTTAAGCCTTCTAAGGTATACTAACACCCACTGGGATGCGACTCACACCTGTCGACTAACATCCAGGTGTCTGCTGTTTACTGCTAGGTTTACCTGGAGAGGGTTTCGGGGGTCAACGCCCCCGCGGCTTGGTCTGAGACCAGACCTCGTGATGGATCAGGGTCTGATCAACCAGGCTGTTACTGCTGGCCGCACGCAAACTGACGTACGAACCACAGTCCGGTTGGTCAGGTACTGACTTTAGGTGACTGTCCTGTGCCTTCTTGAAGACAGTCAGGGGTCTATTGGTAATCTCCCTTATGTATGCTGGGAGGCAGTTGAACAGTCTTGGGCCCCCGACACTTACTGTGTTGTCTCTTAGTGTACTCGTGGCGCCCCTGCTTTTCGCTGAGAGAATGTTGCATCTCTTACCGAGTCTTATGCTTTCATAGGGAGTGATTTTTGTGTGCAAGTTTGGTACTAATCCCTCTAGGATTTTCCAAGTGTATATTATCATGTATCTCTCTCACCTGCGTTCCAGGGAATGCAAATGAAAGGCCTTCAACCGTTCCCAGTAATTTAGGTGCCTTATGGTACTTATGTATGCCGTGAAAGCTCTTTGTACACTCTCCAGGTCAGCAATTTCGCCAGCCTTGAAGGGGGCAGTCAGTGTACAGCAGTATTACTGCCTCGAGAGAACAAATGATTTAAAGAGAATCATCATGGGTTTGGCGTCCCTAGTTTTGAAAGTTCTCATTATCCATCCTGTCTTTTTCCTAGCAGATGCAGTAGATACATTGTTGTGATCTTTGAAAGCGAGATCCTCTGACATTATCACTCCCAGGTCCTTCACATTACTTTTTCGCTCTTTTTTATGGTTAGAATTTGTCGTATACCCTGATACAGTTTTAATTTTCTCAAGTTTTCCATATCTGAGTAGTTGAAATTTCTCTTCATTGAACCTCATATTATTTTGAGTGGCCCATTTGAAGATTTGGTTGATGTCCACTTGGAGTCTCGCGGGAGTCTCGCGGTGTCTTCGATGGAGGTCACTGCCATGGTAATCCAGGTGTCATCCACAAAGGAAGACACGGAGCTATGGCTTACATCTCTGTCTATGTCAGATATGAGGATGAGGAATAGAATGGGAGAGAGTACTGTGCCTTGTGGAACAGAGCTCGTCACTGTAGATGTATCGGACTTTACTCTGTTTACTATTACTCTTTGTGTTCTATTTGTCAGAAAGTTATAGATCCATCTACCAACTTTTTCTGTTATTCCTTTATCCTGCATTTTGTGTGCTATTACACCATGGTCACACTTGTCGAAGGCTTTTGCAAAGTCTGTGTATACTGCATCTGTATTTTGTTTATCGTCTACAGCATCCAGGACCTTGTCATAGTGGTCCAATAACTGGGACTGGCAGGAGCGACCTGCTCTAAACCCGTGTTGCCCTGGGTTGTGTTATTGATGGGTATCTAGGTGGTTGGCGATCTTGCTTCTTAGGACCCTTTCAAAGATTTTTATAATATGGGATGTTAGTGATATCGGTCTGTAGTTCTTTGCAATTACTTTACTGCCACCTTTGTGGAGTGGGGCTATGTCTGTTGTTTTTAGTGTGTGTAGGATGACCCCTGTGTCCATGCTCCCTCTCCATAAAATGCTGAAGGCACGCGATAGGGGTTTCTTGCAGTTCTTGATAAACACGGAGTTCCACGAGTCTGGGCCTGGGGCAGAGTGCATGGGCATGTCATTTATTGCCTTTTAAAAGTCTTGTAGAGTTAGGATAATATCCGAGATTTTTAAGATGACCAAATTTTGGGCCTCGTTCATAAAGAATTCATTTGGATTGTCGACCCTTAGTCTGGGTAGCGGCTCGGTGAACACTGAGTCATATTGGGACTCGAGTATCTCACTCATATCTTGGCTGTCATCTGTGTATGTCCCATCCCGCCTAAGCAGCGGCCCAATACTGGATGTTTTTCCCTTAGATTTTGCATAAGAGAAGAATTTTTTTTCAGTTTCCTTTAAGGCTTTTAGTTCTTTCTGCGATTCTTGTCTCCTGTAAGATTCCTTCAGCTTAAGTTCGATATTTGCAATTTCATTAACCAGTGCCTCCCTTCGTATTTCAGATATATTGGCCCCTCTCAGCAGCTCTGTGACACTTCGCCTTCTTCTGTATAGGGGGCGTCTCTGCTCAACATTTCCATCTGTGCAGGGGATCCTATCTCGTCAAACCCATTCCATCTGTGGATACAGAAATACTATGTACAGTTCCGGGCATTTATCAGAGGGAAATGTTTACCAAAAGAGCTTTATCAGCTCTAACGCAGGCCTCTCAAGGGAGGTTCCTTGACGCTGGTGAGGGGCTCTTGATGTAGGGAACTGGATCTGTGCTCTAGCTCCTTGAAGTGAACCTGAGTGCCTTCCATCTCCCCCCACAGACGCTGCATAATCCCTACGGTTTTAGCGCTCTCCAATAATAATAATACTCCCAGCCCAAAGAAAGCTAGAAAAAAGGGCATTATATAGTGGTGTGGGAGAGATGATATGCAGAGAGAATGTGGTAGGAAAGGTTGCAATAAGTGGGTATCACCTGACTGCCCAGTCTAACTATGAGGAAGCATTTCCTGTGCTTGTGTGAAAGCGAATGTAGATTCTGTGCTTTCGGAGTGACAAGAGTCTTGTTGCTTATGTAAATAGCGTGTTTATATCACTAGGATGTGTGTGTATGTGCAAGGTTCAGAGTTGCGAAGATTACTTCATGGCTGGCGGAAACAACCGCAATTTGGTGACATGGGAATGTATGATTTCAAGAGCGTATGTGAGCCAGGGTTTGAGAACGCTGTCGTCACCAAGTGTTGAGTGAAATGCATTAGCAACATAGACGACAAGGAACCACTGGATGATGCAATAACAGAGGAGGAAGTTTATCAGTGTTGACTTTGTTCAAAAGTAAGTACAGAGGGGTGAGAGATTACTTGCTAAGTTAGCTATTACGGAAGAGGTGCCTCAAAGTGGTGTCTTGATTAGCTTTTCATGCCCCTTGAGACACTGTAGCCAAATGAATGCACTGTCCTAGATTAAGCTTTTATATCTTGTATAATGCAACATTTAAATTATCTCTGACATACATCGCCACTCCACCACCCTTCCTGTTTACCCTATCGGTGTAGAATAATATACAGCCTTGCATGTGGCATTTACGTCTTCCTCTATCTTGCAGGTTGAAGTAGATCTCTGTTATAATAATAATATCAATGCTTCCTGTGTATGCAATTAATATTGGTTCGTGTATCTTATTTCTAATGCTCCTACTATTAGTAAAGATCTTAGTGACAGAAGGTAGTTATGGGTGTGTGGGAAACAAATAAATTGCAGCACGAGTATGCAAGTAGCAAAGATCGCCAAGATACCTCACGAAAATGTTCCAAAAAATATGATTGTCGATCACATAGTTACTAATAAAAGCATAAGAAATGGTCAACAAACAATGAGAGACAGTAGAGGTCGACGAGTGATTAACTCCCTTAAAGTCCTAGACAACTCAGCAACGACCTCTGCAGAGGTGGCTAATGCTACCACCTCTGCCCGAGAGATGCACCTCATCCCTGGCGTACATATCACGCTAGCCATAGAAATTATCTTGAATGGGATTGCAAGTTCTTTGCAGTACTTGTCTAGCCATCAATTTACAACAGCTCATCCCTGCACCAATAGGGATACAAATTCAGAATTCTGTTTTATCTGCATCTCGGCTATCGTATTGTCCAGTCGACATGTGACATGAGTGATCTGAGTGGGAAGAGTTGGTCAGGATTGCATATTTCATAGCGCATCGGGTGTTCCAGTGAATGGATAATGAGGTAAGACGACACTAGCTGGGAGAGGCATCAGACACGGATGTTATCTTGTTCTTCTGTTGTGTTCATTCACTATCTGTTTCTTTTGAAATAATTAATGAAGATATTGCTAATGTATCAACCTATCACTGTGTGTTGGTTCTCCCTCCACTGTCTCTAACTTCTCTTCTTGCTCTCCTCCTCCTCCTCCTTCGCCTCCCCCTCCTCCTCCTCGTCCTCTACTTCACCTTGAGGGCTACCTTCCACGTATGGTCAACCTTTAACTATCCACTTATCCTCTCTATCTATCCATCCCTCTTCATCTGTTCATTCCTCTCCTCGATCTATCCATTCCTCGCCTCCTTCCACTTTATTAGTGGACCTGATGTAAAGAGTTTGACGGAAATATTAAATAAACATTATTATTTTCTTTCAACACACCGGCCGTATCCCACCAAGGCAGGGTGGCCCAAAAAGAAAAACGAAAGTTTCTCTTTTAAATTTAATAATTTATACGGGAGAAGGGGTTACTAGTCCCTTGCTCCCGGCATTTTAGTCGCCTCTTACAACACGCATGGCTTACGGAGGAAGAATTCTGTTCCACTTCCCCATGGAGATAAGAGGGAATAAACAAGAACTAGAAAGAAAATAGAAGAAAACCCAGATGGGTGTGTATATATATGCTTGTACATGTATGTGTAGTGTGGCCTAAGTGTAAGTAGAAGTAGCAAGACGTACCTGAAACCTTGCATGTTTATGAGACAGACAAAAGACACCAGCAATCCTACCATCATGTAAAACAATTACAGGCTTTCGTTTTACACTCACTTGGCAGGACGGTAGTACCTCCCTGGGCGGTTGCTGTCTACCAACCTACTACCTAGGATTATTATTATTATTATTATTATTATTATTATTATTATTATTATTATTATTATTATTATTATTATTATTATTATTATTATTATTATTATTGTTACTTTCATAGAGAAGCGTTAAACCTGCAAAGGTTCAGCGTTGAGCGCCTGGGGAATGAGAGGTAATCAGATTTGATTCAAGGAAGGTAAGGTGGCTTCAATTCCTTGGATCAAGAGCCCTTCATCAGCATCAAGGTATCTTCGTTGAAGGGTTGATTTAGCTGAACAGTTGAACAACGGCTGAGCAACAATTCTGAGGTACAGAGGTGGTAGTGTAAGTGTGAGTGACGCTGTGGGTGTAGGTGATGTGGGTGTGGATGAGTGTAGTGGTAAGTGTAGGTGAGAGTGTGGGTGTCGGTGAGTGTGGGTGAAGGATGTGGGTATAATTGAAGGTGTGGGTGTGGATGAGGGTAAACGTGCGGGTGTAGGTGAGTGTGTGGGTGTAGGTGACTGTGGATGAGGGGTTGGTGTGGGTGAAGGTATGGGTACTCACGTAACTGTACTCACCCATCTGTGATTGCAATGATTAAATCTCAGCTCCTGGCCCCGCCTCTCCTCTGGCCACTACTGGTTCAACTCCTGATTGCATGACCCTATCATTCCTATTGTTAAAACTATGTACAGATCCCGCCTCTACCATTTCACTGTCTAGGTCGTGCCACTTCCTGGACACTCTAAGTCTAAAGAAGTATTTCCTAACATCCCTGTGACGCATGTGTTTTTAACTTCCAGCTGTGCCCTCGTGTACCTGAGACCCGCCTCTCCAACACTCACTCTTATCTACCCTGTCAGTGCCTTTTATTATTTTGGAAGTTGTAATTATGTCATCTCTAGTCCTCTAATGTCGTCAGATTTAGTTCCTCTAACTTCTCATAGCTCTTACCCTCAGCTCTGAGACTAGTTTCGTTGCAAATCTTTGCATCTTTGCACTTTTTCCAGCCTGTTTTTTACTTGCTTTATCAGATACGGGTTCCATACTGGTGCTGCATACTCTAAGATGGGCCTGACATATGCAGTGTGTAAGGTAGTGAATACCTCCTCATTGAGGTTTCCGAAAGCTACTCTTAACTTCGCCAGTCTTGCGTCTGCTGCAGTCTTATTTAACTCACGTGAACCTCAGGTAAAAATGCTCGAAACTGTCCACCCTAAGGTTCTTCTCTTTCACGGAGGTTTGCTGTCTGTGTCATCCCGAGCCCGTACTCTGTTTCTGGTCGTTATGGCCTTCCCCGATCTTCATAACTTGGCATTTGCTAGGGTTAAATTCTGATAGCCACTTGTTAGTCAATCTTGCAACTTGTCGAGACCCATTTGAAGTTTGTAGTCTTTCTCCTCATTAGTTTCACATCATGTGCGAACAGGGACACTTCTGACTCAATTTTCTTTGTCATGTCGTTTATATTCACAAGAAATAGTACTGATTCAAGTAATGATCCTTACGGAACCCCACTCGTCACGTCCCACCCTGGTGATAACTCGTTGTTTCCTTCCTATATCGCATTCCTTGATCCACTGTAGTGTTTTTCCTGTTATTCCTGCCTCCTCCTCCTCTAGCTTTTTTCCCAGTCTCTGGTATACTGTATCGAACGCTTTCTTACAGTCCAAAAACATGCAGTCCATCCATCTCTCTCTCTAACTTTCGTTACGTTGTCAAAGAGCTTTGGCAGATTTGTGAGACAGGATTTACCATCTCGAAGATCGTGCTAGTGGTTGTGTATAAGTCCCCTCCGTTCCAGGTGATCCACTATTCTGATATTCTTTTCCATAACATTACATACTATGCACGTTAGTGACACTGGTCTGTAGTTCAGTGCCATCTACCCGTCCCCTTCTTTAAATATTAGGGTTAGTGACACTGGTTTGTAGTTCAATGCCGCCTGTTTGTCCACTTTAAATACTGAAACAACGTTCACTGTTTTCCCGACTTCTGGCAACTGGCCTGTTTCAGGTGACTTGCTGAAGATCACTGCTACTGGTTCACACAGTTCCTTGATCCCTCATTCAAAATCCACAGAGAGATGTCTGCCCCTTCGCCTTCGATGTATCTAGCACTCGTTGGTGCACTCTCCCAATTTGGGTCTCTGGCAGTGTTCCTGACTGCACTGAGAACACCTCCCTAAATCTTTAGTTCAGTTCCTCAAAGACTTCCTGGTCATTCCTAATGAGCTATCCTCCTTCCTTCTCCAGTCACATTACCTGATCCTTCACATGTGTGGGTGAAGGTGTGGGTGTGGGTGGGGAGTGAAGGTGCTACACTGGGGATGTCTCTGAGTTGAACACATTCACCATGCTAGCGTCCTTGTCAAGTACTCGTGGTTATAACACGACTCGTGGCTATAACTCGCTACTTTCACACGAAACATTTCTTCAACCACATCAGACCAGCATTAAACACCTACAAAAAACTTCCAACTCGCAAATGTAACCCCAAATAATATAAAATAAATCTACATAGATTTGTACTTTCACTTTTACTTTCGGGGATTATTTTTTTTTAATTTTTGGCGGCTAATGTTTATAAGAAACTAATTTTGCCCAGTAAGAGGATTTGATTTTATGATAGATGCCAATAGAGGGGGGTTTAATCCTTCTTTCCCCCCCAGGTCCCCCGACCCTCAAACAGCTAAGGGGGAGTTTAAGTCCATTCACTTGTGTGTGTATGTCAGTGCCAGCCGAGCCTTGGTGCTGTGTGCGTCTTACACGGTGTCTCTACGCTCTCTACCCCGTGTGTGTGTGTGTGCATGTGTGCGCGTGTGCGTGTACGCGTGTGTGGGGGGAGGGTGATTCATGTGAGTACGTTCAGGCTTGTGTTGACCAGGTTGGATAATGCGTTTCCCTTGAAAAATCAGCATTAGTACACATCATTCCCCAAGGGGAAACCAGAACCGGTTGTGTTTTCTAAATCCACGTAAGATATGATCCAGAGACGGTCATAAGGATACCCACAGGTTTTTTCAATAAAAACCTTTTATTTCTTCGACATCAACACGGGTAAGTGCCACTGCCACTCAAAAATCACATTTAAATTAAGATGCATACTGTGTCCTTATTACTGTTTGGGTTATCAGGTTGACAGTCTAAGAACTGTTATCCTACCTCAGCTCATTTAATTGCTAAAAGTTATCTTATATCAGCTTATTTACTAGCTAAGAGTTGTTATCCTACCTCAGCTAAGCGTTATCTTACCTCAGTTTATTTCAAAGGTCATATATTACCACACCCTAGGATAGAGCCCACATCAGTCATCTAACATCAAAGTACCTATTTACCGTTAGTTGACTAGGTGCAGCAAGTGTAAGGAGACTTGTTTATACTTCTCGCCCTGCCCGGGAATCGAACCCAAGTTGCCACGGTTATAAGCAGAATACTGTACAATACCACTTGACTAAACCAGGGTTCTACACTGGTGCTGTTTATATTCAGGACACAGCCCCACGTACCAGGTCAAGAGTATTCTCAACCTTTCTACACTGTAAAGTTCTAAATATGGTAGCGCACGCGGCGAGTACATTGGAGCGTGTTTCCTTAAGACACCTGCTGTCCATGTTCACCTAATAGTAAATAGGTACATGGGTGGTAGTCGACTGGTGTGGGTCGCATCCTGGGGAAAAAATGAACTTAATTTGCCCGCAACGTTCTGCATAACCAGGGACTTATATATATATATATATATATATATATATATATATATATATATATATATATATATATATATATATATATATATATATATATATATATCTATATATATATATATATATATATATATATATATATATATATATATATATATATATATATATATATATATATATATATATATATATATATATGTCGTGCCGAATATGTAAAACTGGTCAATTAGCAAGAACTCATTTAAAATTAAGTCCTTTCTGAAATTTTTTTTTATACGTTTGAAGATATATTTTTTTCATTAATGTTGATGTAAAAATTTATAATTTTGCACCAAAAGGAACTTAGAAAACTTACCTAACCTTATTATAACAAGAACAATTTATTTTAGCCTAACCCAACTAAATATATTTTAGATTTGTTTACAATAATTTAATACTAAACAAACACAGTGAAATATATTTTTTTCGTTAGGTTCAGAATGATTTTGGCGAAATTATTGCATACACAAATTTTCACTTGCCCTATATGGCAAGATGAGCGTTGCTATTTAAGCCAAGATGGCAAGTTCTGCCTATTCGGCACGACATATATATATATATTATATATATATATATATTATATATATGTATATATTATATATATATATATATATATATATTTATATATATATATATATATATATATATATATATATATATGTCGTGCCGAATAGGTAAAACTTGTTATTTTGGGTCGTGTTTCACTCTGTGTAGAGATTTATCATGTTTCACTGTGTAGAGCTTTATCAAGTTGTGTTTCACTGTGTAGAGCTTTATCAAGTCGTGTTTCACTGTGTAGAGCTTTATCAAGTCGTGTTTCACTGTGTAAAGCTTTATCAATTCGTGTTTCACTGTGTAGAGCTTTATCAAGTCGTGTTTCACTGTGTAGAGCTTTATCAAGTTGTTTCACTGTGTAGAGCTTTATCAAGTCGTGTTTCACTGTGTAGAGCTTTATCAAGTTGTGTTTCACTGTGTAGAGCTTTATCAAGTCGTGTTTCACTGTGTAGAGCTTTATCAAGTTGTGTTTCACTGTGTAGAGCTTTATCAAGTGTTTCACTGTGTAGAGCTTTATCAAGTCGTGTTTCACTGTGTAGAGCTTTATCAAGTCGTGTTTCACTGTGTAGAGCTTTATCAATTCGTGTTTCACTGTGTAGAGCTTTATCAAGTCGTGTTTCACTGTGTAGAGCTTTATCAAGTCGTGTTTCACTGTGTAGAGCTTTATCTAGTCGTGTTTCACTGTGTAGAGCTTTATCAATTCGTGTTTCACTGTGTAGAGCTTTATCAAGTCGTGTTTCACTGTGTAGAGCTTTATCAAGTCGTGTTTCACTGTGTAGAGCTTTATCAAGTCGTGTTTCACTGTGTAGAGCTTTATCAATTCGTGTTTCACTGTGTAGAGCTTTATCAAGTCGTGTTTCACTGTGTAGAGCTTTATCAAGTCGTGTTTCACTGTGTAGAGCTTTATCAAGTGTTTCACTGTGTAGAGCTTTATCAAGTCGTGTTTCACTGTGTAGAGCTTTATCAAGTCGTGTTTCACTGTGTAGAGCTTTATCAAGTCGTGTTTCACTGTGTAGAGCTTTATCAAGTCGTGTTTCACTGTGTAGAGCTTTATCAAGTCGTGTTTCACTGTGTAGAGCTTTATCAAGTCGTGTTTCACTGTGTAGAGCTTTATCAAGTTGTGTTTCACTGTGTAGAGCTTTATCAAGTCGTGTTTCACTGTGTAGAGCTTTATCAAGTTGTGTTTCACTGTGTAGAGCTTTATCAAGTCGTGTTTCACTGTGTAGAGCTTTATCAAGTCGTGTTTCACTGTGTAGAGCTTTATCAAGTTGTGTTTCACTGTGTAGAGTTTTATCAAGTCGTGTTTCACTGTGTAGAGCTTTATCAAGTTGTGTTTCACTGTGTAGAGCTTTATCAAGTCGTGTTTCACTGTGTAGAGCTTTATCAAGTTGTGTTTCACTGTGTAGAGCTTTATCAAGTTGTGTTTCACTGTGTAGAGCTTTATCAAGTTGTGTTTTGCTGTGTAGAGCTTTATCAAGTCGTGTTTCACTGTGTAGAGCTTTATCAAGTCATGTTTTACTGTGAAGAGCTTTATCAAGTCGTGTTTCACTGTGTAGAGCTTTATCAAGTCGTGTTTCACTGTGTAGAGCTTTATCAAGTCATGTTTCACAGTGTAGAGCTTTATCAAGTCGTGTTTCACTGTGTAGAGCTTTATCCAGTCATGTTTCACTGTGTAGAGCTTTATCAAGTCGTGTTTCACTGTGTAGAGCTTTATCAAGTTGTGTTTCACTGTGTAGAGCTTTATCAAGTTGTTTCACTGTGTAGAGCTTTATCTAGTCGTGTTTCACTGTGTAGACCTTTATCAAGTCGTGTTTCACTGTAGAGCTTTATCAAGTCATGTTTCACTGTGTAGAGCTTTATCAAGTCGTGTTTCACCGTGTAGAGCTTTATCAAGTTGTGTTTCGCTGTGTAGAGCTTTATCAAGTCGTGTTTCACTGTGTAGAGCTTTATCAAGTCGTGTTTCACTGTGTAGAGCTTTATCAAGTCATGTTTCACTGTGTAGAGCTTTATCAAGTCGTGTTTCACTGTGTAGAGCTTTATCAAGTTGTGTTTCACTGTGTAGAGCTTTATCAAGTTGTTTCACTGTGTAGAGCTTTATCAAGTCGTGTTTCACTGTGTAGAGCTTTATCAAGTCGTGTTTCACTGTGTAGAGCTTTATCAAGTCGTGTTTCATTGAGTAGAGCTTTATTAAGTCGTGTTTTACTCTGTGTAGAGCTTTATCAAGTGGTGTTTCACTGTGTAGAGCTTTATAAGTGGTGTTTCACTGTGTAGAGCTTTATCAAGTGGTGTTTCACTGTGTAGAGCTTTATCAAGTCGTGTTTCACTGTGTAGAGCTTTATCAAGTCGTGTTTCATTGAGTAGAGCTTTATTAAGTCGTGTTTTACTCTGTGTAGAGCTTTATCAAGTGGTGTTTCACTGTGTAGAGCTTTATAAGTGGTGTTTCACTGTGTAGAGCTTTATCAAGTGGTGTTTCACTGTGTAGAGCTTTATCAAGTGGTGTTTCACTGTGTAGAGCTTTATCAAGTCATGTTTCACTGTGTAGAGCTTTATCAAGTCGTGTTTCACTGTGTAGAGCTTTATCAAGTCGTGTTTCACTGTGTAGAGCTTTATCAAGTCATGTTTCACTGTATAGAGCTTCATCAATTCGTTTCACTCTGTTTAGAGCTCTATCAAGTTACGCTTCGCCTGTAGAGCTCTCTCAAGTTACGCTTCGCCTGTAGAGCTCTGTCACGTTTCCCCTTCCTCGGATCAAAGCTGATTAACCCTCCATTCCGCAGGCGCTGTTTGACCCCCGAGGGTTTAGTGCTGCCGCTCGAATTACCATAATTTAGAAAACGGGAATCAGGTCTACTGGACCGAGACGCAAACAAGGAAAATAAGCAAAACTGTTTTAGTGCGTGTTGGCTTGTTTAAGTGCTTGTTTAAGTGCTTGTTTAAGTGCTTGCTTCTCTGATGCATTTCACTGTAGTCACTGTCACTGTCACTGTCACTGTCACTGTCACTCACTTTTACGTTCTAATTCACCGTAATTGATTTCTGCAAGGGTTAGGCTGCAGAATTATGCAACGAGAGAGAGAGAGAGAGAGAGAGAGAGAGAGAGAGAGAGAGAGAGAGGTAAAGATGAGGCGGGCTACAAGAAGCCTTAGACAGGCTACAAGAAGCCTTGGACAGGCTACAAGAAGTCTTAGACAGGCTACAAGAAGCCTTAGACAGGCTACAAGAAGTCTTAGACAGGCTACAAGGAGCCATAGACAGGCTACAAGGAGCCTTGGACAGGCTACAAGGAGCCTTGGACAGGCTACAAGAAGCCTTAGACAGGCTACAAGGAGCCTTGGACAGGCTACAAGAAGCCTTGGACAGGCTATAAGAAGCCTTAGACAGGCTACAAGGAACCTTGGTCAGGCTACAAGAAGCCTTAGACAGGCTACAAGGAGCCATGGACAGGCTACAAGGAGCCTTGGACAGGCTACAGGGAGCCTTGGACAGGCTACAAGAAGCCTTAGACAGGCTACAAGGAGCCTTGGACAGGCTACAAGAAGCCTTGGACAGGCTACAAGAAGCCTTAGACAGACTACAAGAAGCCTTAGACAGGCTACAAGGAGCCCTGGACAGGCTACAAGAAGCCTTAGACAGGCTACAAGGAGCCTTGTACAGGCGACAAGAAGTCTTAGACAGGTTACAAGGAGCCATGGACAGTCTACAAGGAGCCTTGGACAATCTACAAGGAGCCTTGGACAGGCTACAAGGAGCCTTGGACAGGCTACAAGAAGCCTTGGGCAGGCTACAAGAAGCCTTAGACAGGCTACAAGGAGCCTTGGACAGGCTACAAGAAGTCTTAGACAGGCTACAATGAGCCATAGACAGGCTACAAGGAGCCTTGGACAGGCTACAAGGAGCCTTGGACAGGCTACAAGAAGCCTTAGACAGGCTACAAGGAGCCTTGGACAGGCTACAAGAAGCCTTGGACAGGCTACAAGAAGCCTTAGACAGGCTACAAGGAGCCTTGGTCAGGCTACAAGAAGCCTTAGACAGGCTACAAGGAGCCATGGACAGGCTACAAGGAGCCTTGGACAGGCTACAAGAAGCCTTAGACAGGCTACAAGAAGCCTTAGACAGGCTACAAGAAGCCTTAGACAGGCTACAAGAAGCCTTAGACAGGCTACAAGAAACCTTAGACAGGCTACAAGAAGTCTTAGACAGGCTACAAGGAGCCTTGGACAGGCTACAAGAAGTCTTAAGACAGGCTACAAGGAGCCATGGACAGGCTACAAGGAGCCTTGAACAGGCTACAAGGAGCCTTGGACAGGCTACAAGAAGCCTTGGACAGGCTACAAGAAGCCTTGGACAGGCTACAAGAAGCCTTAGACAGGCTACAAGGAGCCTTGGACAGGCTACAAGAAGCCTTAGACAGGCTACAAGGAGCCTTGGACAGGCTACAAGAAGTCTTAGACAGGCTACAAGGAGCCATAGACAGGCTACAAGGAGCCTTGGACAGGCTACAAGGAGCCTTGAACAGGCTACAAGAAGCCTTAGACAGGCTACAAGGAGCCTTGGACAGGCTACAAGGAGCCTTGGACAGGCTACAAGAAGCCTTAGACAGGCTACAAGGAGCCTTGGTCAGGCTACAAGAAGCCTTAGACAGGCTACAAAGAGCCATGGACAGGCTACAAGGAGCCTTGGACAGGCTACAAGAAGCCTTAGACAGGCTACAAGAAGCCTTAGACAGGCTACAAGAAGCCTTAGACAGGCTACAAGAAGCCTTAGACAGGCTACAAGAAGCCTTGGACAGGCTACAAGAAGTCTTAGACAGGCTACAAGACGCCTTGGACAGGCTACAAGAAGCCTTAGACAGGCTACAAGAAGCCTTGGACAGGCTACAAGAAGCCTTGGACAGGCTACAAGAAGCCTTGGACAGGCTACAAGAAGCCTTGGACAGGCTACAAGAAGCCTTAGACAGGCTACAAGGAGGCATGGACAGGCTACAAGAAGCATTGGACAGGCTACAAGAAGCCTTGGACAGGCTACAAGAAGCCTTAGACAGGCTACAAGGAGCCTTAGACAGGCTACAAGGAGCCATGGACAGGCTACAAGAAGCCTTGGACAGGCTACAAGAAGTCTTAGGTAGGCTACAAGAAGCCTTGGACAGGCTACAAGAAGCCTTGGACAGGCTACAAGAAGCCTTAGACAGGCTACAAGGAGCCATGGACAGGCTACAAGGAGCCTTGGACAGGCTACAAGAAGCCTTAGACAGGCTACAAGGAGCCATGGACAGGCTACAAGAAGCCTTAGACAGGCTACAAGAAGCCTTGGACAGGCTACAAGAAGCCTTGGACAGGCTACAAGAAGCCTTGGACAGGCTACAAGAAGCCTTAGACAGGCTACAAGGAGCCTTGGACAGGCTACAAGAAGCCTTGGATAGGCTACAAGAAGCCTTAGACAGGCTACAAGAAACCTTGGACAGGCTACAAGAAGCCTTGGACAGGCTACAAGAAGCCTTAGGCTACAAGAAGCCTTGGACAGGCTACAAGAAGTCTTAGACAGGCTACAAGAAGCCTTGGACAGGCTACAAGAAGCCTTAGACAGGCTACAAGGAGCCTTGGACAGGCTACAAGAAGCCTTGGACAGGCTACAAGAAGCCTTGGACAGGCTACAAGAAGCCTTGGACAGGCTACAAGAAGCCTTAGGCTACAAGAAGCCTTGGACAGGCTAAAAGAAGCCTTGGCCAGGCTACAAGAAGCCTTGCACAGGCTACAAGAATCCTTAGACAGGCTACAAGAAGCCTTAGACAGGCTACAAGGAACCTTGGACAGGCTACAAGAAGCCTTGGACAGGCTACAAGAAACCTTGGACAGGCTACAAGAAGTCTTAGACAGGCTACAAGAAGCCTTGGACAGGCTACAAGAATCCTTGGACAGGCTACAAGAAGCCTTAGGCTACAAGAAACCTTGGACAGGGTACAAGAAGCCTTGGACAGGCCCCAAGAAGCCTTAGACAGGCTACAAGAAACCTTGGACAGGCTACAAGAAGCCTTGGACAGGCTACAAGAGGCCTTGGACAGGCTGCAAGAAACCTTGGACAGGCTACAAGGAACCTTGGACAGGGTACAAGAAGCCTTGGACAGGCTACAAGAAGTCTTAGACAGGCTACAAGAAGCCTTGGACAGGCTACAAGAAGCCTTAGACAGGCTACAAGAAGCCTTGGACAGGCTACAAGAAGCCTTGGACAGGCTACAAGAAGCCTTAGACAGGCTACAAGAAGCCTTAGACAGGCTACAAGAAGCCTTGGACAGGCTACAAGAAGCCTTGGACAGGCTACAAGAAGCCTTGGACAGGCTACAAGAAGCCTTGGACAGGCTACAAGAAGCCTTGGACAGGTTACAAGAATCCTTGGACAGGCTACAAGAAGCCTTGGACAGGCTACAAGAAGCCTTGGACAGGCTACAAGAAGCCTTGGCCAGGCTACAAGAAGCCTTGGACAGGCTACAAGAAGCCTTGGACAGGCTACAAGAAGCCTTGGACAGGCTACAAGAAGCCTTTGACAGGCTACAAGAAGCCTTGGACAGGCTACAAGAAGCCTTGGACAGGCTACAAGAAGCCTTGGACAGGCTACAAGAAGCCTTGGCCAGGCTACATGAAGCCTTGGACAGGCTACAAGAAGCCTTGGCCAGGCTACAAGAAGCCTTGGCCAGGCTACAAGAAACCTTGGCCAGGCTACAAGAAGCCTTGGACAGGCTACAAGAAGCCTTGGACAGGCTACAAGAAGCCTTGGACAGGCTACAAGAAGCCTTGGACAGGCTACAAGAAGCCTTGGACAGGCTACAAGAAGCCTTGGCCAGGCTACAAGAAGCCTTGGACAGGCTACAAGAAGCCTTGGCCAGGCTACAAGAAGCCTTGGACAGGCTACAAGAAGCCTTGGACAGGCTACAAGAAGCCTTGGACAGGCTACAAAAGTAGTCAAAGTCACTGGAAAGAGAGAGAAGACGAACAGATACAGAACATGAACCGAGGGAGAAGAAACTACACAAAAGCGAGTAACAAGAAGGATCTTTGAGTAGTCACTACAGCGAACATATCACCAGAGTTGCATATGTACCGAATAACACCTTCAAGACATTTACATACTATGGAAGAAAATATCCCAATTTTTTGCTTAAAAATGATACATTGGTACGTAAAGAGTCCCAAATCAATTCTCACCTTTCACTAATATACACCAGCTTTGAAAGAGAGAAGGCTCAGGAGAGACATGATAACGACGTATAAGATACTCTGAGGATTCGACAGAGCTGACAGGTACATGCTGTCTGAAATGCGAGGTGCAAGGCTAGAGGGCAAACCATACCCCGGCCAGGATTGAACCCGCGGTCAGAGAGTCTCAAAACTCCAGACCGTCGTGTTAGCCACTGGACCAGCTAGCCACAATAAGATTCGTCCAACTAGGTATATTTCTACACCATAGGAAGGTTAGCACAGGCACCACTGTGACCACAAATGCAAGTTTTTACAGACGAATCTCCAACTTGCATTTGTGGTCACAGTGGTGGCCTATGCTAACCTTCCTATGGTGTAGAAATATACCTAGTTGGACGAATCTTATTGTGGCTAGCTGGTCCAGTGGCTAACACGACGGTCTGGAGTTTTGAGACTCTCTGACCGCGGGTTCAATCCCGGCCGGGGTATGGTTTGTTTGCAATCGTGTCATTACGATTTCGTGAGTCATCTAGAGGGCAAAAGTGGAAGCTAATACAGCAGATGAGTTAAAGAAATGTTAGGAAATGTTTTTTCAGCGTTAGAGTGAGAAACAAGTGGAATAATATGCAGCGTTAAGTGTGAGTATGATAGAATCTAAGAGGGTAGGAAACAATATAATGCCCCCCTCAATCCCACACAACTCTGAGTATGAAGCTGTATCTCTGTAAACCCCGTCAATTATACACAACTCTGAATATAAAGCTGTTTTTCTGGTTGTAAATCTCCCTCAGTCCCACACATATCTGAGTACAAAGCTCTCTCTGATTGTTGCCCTATCAATCCTATACAGGGCAGAGTGACCCAGATAGGGAAACACATTCACCATTACTTGCGTCCTAATTGTGTTTCCAGAAGTGCAGACATCATGATCCCACGATGACCCAGTGAAATGCAACACCCCTACTCATGGTTCAGAGTGCAGGCACTGTACTTCCCGCTACCAGGACCACAATACCCCTTCTCATGGTTCAGAGTGCAGGCACTGTACTTCCCGCTACCAGGACCACAATACCCCTTCTCATGGTTCAGAGTGCAGGCACTGTACTTCCCGCTACCAGGACCACAATACCCCTTCTCATGGTTCAGAGTGCAGGCACTGTACTTCCCGCTACCAGGACCACAATACCCCTTCTCATGGTTCAGAGTGCAGGCACTGTACTTCCCGCTACCAGGACCACAATACCCCTTCTCATGGTTCAGAGTGCAGGCACTGTACTTCCCGCTACCAGGACCACAATACCCCTTCTCATGGTTCAGAGTGCAGGCACTGTACTTCCCGCTACCAGGACCACAATACCCCTTCTCATGGTTCAGAGTGCAGGCACTGTACTTCCCGCTACCAGGACCACAATACCCCTTCTCATGGTTCAGAGTGCAGGCACTGTACTTCCCGCTACCAGGACCACAATACCCCTTCTCATGGTTCAGAGTGCAGGCACTGTACTTCCCGCTACCAGGACCACAATACCCCTTCTCATGGTTCAGAGTGCAGGCACTGTACTTCCCGCTACCAGGACCACAATACCCCTTCTCATGGTTCAGAGTGCAGGCACTGTACTACCAGGACCACAATACCCCTTCTCATGGCTACCAGGACCACAATACCCCTTCTCATGGTTCAGAGTGCAGGCACTGTACTTCCCGCTACCAGGACCACAATACCCCTTCTCATGGTTCAGAGTGCAGGCACTGTACTTCCCGCTACCAGGACCACAATACCCCTTCTCATGGTTCAGAGTGCAGGCACTGTACTTCCCGCTACCAGGACCACAATACCCCTTCTCATGGTTCAGAGTGCAGGCACTGTACTTCCCGCTACCAGGACCACAATACCCCTTCTCATGGTTCAGAGTGCAGGCACTGTACTTCCCGCTACCAGGACCACAATACCCCTTCTCATGGTTCAGAGTGCAGGCTGTACTACCAGGACCACAATACCCCTTCTCTCAGAGTGCCCGCTACCAGGACCACAATACCCCTTCTCATGGTTCAGAGTGCAGGCACTGTACTTCCCGCTACCAGGACCACAATACCCCTTCTCATGGTTCAGAGTGCAGGCACTGTACTTCCCGCTACCAGGACCACAATACCCCTTCTCATGGTTCAGAGTGCAGGCACTGTACTTCCCACTACCTGGACCACAACCCCAACCATCCTTCAGAGTTAAGGCACTGTACTTCCCACCTAACGGACTCAAGTCCTGCTAACTGGTTACTCAGCAGGACGATACCTTTAATCTAGTTTGAGGTTGAAGCCATGGCTGAGTATACATACATACCCTGCATCGCAATGAACTCCGGTAGCTAAATATTAATGATGAACTGGCATTGAAGGGCCTTGAGCTAGAGTTCAAACTGTTTTAAACATTGACCTACAACAGATCAGTTAACATGCGTCAGGGTACCACTGAAGCCAGGGGTGAGAGCCTCTTTGTTCTTTCACTAGAGATGGATTATCATTCACCACTGACCAACATAACATCATGTTACAGTGTACATTACAACAGTAACGTAACACAAGACTACACAACACAAACAATCAGGTGATAATTATTTAATTTCCGCTGTTCATGGGTTTGTGTCTCCTGGCGCCCAGTAGTTCTACAGTGTTCGATGTTGACTAGGTGTTGTCCTAGCAGGCAAAGTACTAGGTGTTGTCCTAGCAGGCGAAGTATTAGGTATTGTCCTAGCAGGTAAAGTACTAGGTGTTGTCCTAGCAGGCAAAGTACTAGGTGTTGTCCTAGCAGGCGAAGTATTGGGTATTGTCCTAGCAGGCAAAGTACTAGGTGTTGTCCTAGCAGGCGAAGTATTGGGTATTGTCCTAGCAGGCAAAGTACTAGGTGTTGTCCTAGCAGGCGAAGTATTGGGTATTGTCCTAGCAGGCAAAGTACTAGGTGTTGTCCTAGCAGGCAAAGTACTAGATGTTGTCCTAGCAGGCAAAGTACTAGGTGTTGTCCTAGCAGGCGAAGTATTGGGTATTGTCCTAGCAGGCAAAGTACTAGGTGTTGTCCTAGCAGGCGAAGTATTGGGTATTGTCCTAGCAGGCAAAGTACTAGGTGTTGTCCTAGCAGGCAAAGTACTAGGTGTTGTCCTAGCAGGCAAAGTACTAGGTGTTGTCCTAGCAGGCAAAGTACTAGGTGTTGTCCTAGCAGGCAAAGTACTAGGTGTTGTCCTAGCAGGCAAAGTACTAAGTGTTTTTCTAGCAGGCAAAGTACTAGGTGTTGTCCTAGCAGGCAAAGTACTAGGTGTTGTCCTAGCAGGAAAAGTACTAGGTGTTGTCCTAGCAGGAAAAGTACTAGGTGTTGTCCTAGCAGGAAAAGTACTAGTTGTCCTAGCAGGCAAAGTACTAGATGTTGTCCTAGCAGGCAAAGTACTAGGTGTCCTAGCAGGAAAAGTACTAGGTGTTGTCCTAGCAGGCAAAGTACTATTTTTTCGGCCGTCCTCAGCACTTGCAGACAGGAACAGGAGCTTGCAGCACCTCGTTAACATTCAGACTTGGTTCAGGAATTTGATATGTAGGCAACTCGAAGTCTCGTGTTTCTGGCATCGTAAACACAGGAAGACAAAGGAGGTTCATTAATGTGCCTGTATCCAAACTTTGGTCCTGTCCTGAAAGAAGATAAGATTTCGTTCGGATTTTTAACCCAGGAGGGTTAGCCACACAGGATAACTCAAGAAAGTCAGTGCGTCATCGAGGACTGTCTTACTTCCATTGTGGTCCTCAATCTTGTCCCCCAGGATGCGACCCACGCCAGTCGACTAACACCCAGATACCTATTTGCTGCTAGGTGAACAGGACAACAGGATACAGTCCTAGCTGACATCAATGACATAATGCTACTGGCATATCTACGGTACATGAAGTCGTGCAGCTTCCAGAATTCATGTAATTTCAAATTCAAAATGATATGATATCAAATTGTTCTACACGCACCTTCCATAATACTCAAAATACCCAGAAATAAGTGTCATATAGTCAAAATTTGTGGTGTTTCAGATATCATATTGTTATTCTTTACTCTCAACTATGGTGCATGCGGTACAACTGGAGGTTGTGTCTCTGCTCTTAGTCCTGCTATGCAAAACATGATTACGTGGCCCGGTGGCTAAAGCTCCCGCTTCACACACGGAGGGCCCGGGTTCGATTCCCGGCGGGTGAAAACATTTCGACACGTTTCCTTACACCTGTTGTCCTGTTCACCTAGCAGCAAATAGGTACCTGGGTGTTAGTCGACTGGTGTGGGTCGCATCCTGGGGGACAAGATTAAGGACCCAATGGAAATAAGTTAGACAGTCCTCGATGACGCACTGACTTTCTTGGGTTATCCTGGGTGGCTAACCCTCCGGGGTTAAAAATCCGAACGAAATCTTATCTTATCTTATCTTAGGTAGGTTTATCAGGAAACAGGACAAATGTTTCCTGACGCGGGTTAGTCATATGATAACCCGCAGCGGGAGCTTTTGGTCATCTGAACAGTGTCTTCCGCTAGCTTACCGGTGTTTTCCTACATAGCACTTAGTTGCCAGCAGCGTGCTGGCAAGACAGTGATTGAGTAAATGATGGAGAATGTGTCCTCTTTGTTGGGTCATCCTGCCTTGGTGGGAGAAGATGATTACTACAGACAACGTCTAGGCAACTGTGTTGTACTAGATAACACATAGACAGCTCCATTTTACTAGAAACCAGCTAGACACCTTGGTAGTACCAGAAACCAGCTAGACACCAAGGTAGTACCAAAAACCAGCTAGACACCTCAGTGGCACCAGAAACCAGCTAGATACCTCGGTAGCGCCAGAAACCAGATAGACACCTCGGTAGTACCAGAAACCAGCTAGACACCTCGGTAGCGCCAGAAACCAGATAGACACCTCGGTAGTACCAGAAACCAGCTAGACACCTTGGTAGTACCAAAAATCAGCTAGACACCTCGGCAGTACCAGAAACCAGATAGATACCTCGGTAGTACCAGAAACCAGCTAGACACCTCAGTAGTACCAGAAACCAGCTAGACACCTCCGTAGTACCAGAAACCAGCTAGACACCTCGGTAGTACCAGAAACCAGCTAGACACCTCGGTAGTACCAGAAACCAGCTAGACACCTTGGTAGTACCAGAAACCAGCTAGACACCTCGGTAGTACCAGAAACCAGCTAGACACCTCGGTAGTACCAGAAACCAGCTAGACACCTCGGTAGTACCAGAAACCAGCTAGACACCTCGGTAGTACCAGAAACCAGATAGACCCCTCGGTAGTATCAGAAACCAGCTAGACACCTCGGTAGTACCAGAAACCAGCTAGACACCTAGGTAGTACCAGAAACCAGATGGACACATCGGTAGTAGAATTCAGCTACCTCGGTAGTACCAGAAACCAGATGGACACCTCGGTAGACCAGAAACCAGCTAGACACCTACCAGTAGTACCAGAAACCAGAATTCAGCTAGACACCTCGGTAGTACCAGAAACCAGCTAGACACCTCGGTAGTACCACCAAACACCTCGGTAGCGCCAGCTAGACACCTCGGTAGTACCAGAAACCAGCTAGACACCTTGGTAGTACCAAAAATCAGCTAGACACCTCGGCAGTACCAGAAACCAGATAGATACCTCGGTACTACCAGAAACCAGCTAGACACCTCAGTAGTACCAGAAACCAGCCAGACACCTCGGTAGTACCAGAAACCAGCTAGACACCTCGGTAGTACCAAAAATCAGCTAGACACCTCGGTAGTACCAGAAACCAGCTAGACACCTCGGTAGTGCCAGAAACCAGATAGACTCCTCGGTAGCACCAGAAACAAGCTAGACAGATCGGTAGTACCAGAAACCAGCTAGACACCTCGGTAGTACCAGAAACCAGCTAGACACCTCGGTAGTACCAGAAACCAGATAGACCCCTCGGTAGTACCAGAAACCAGCTAGACACCTCGGTAGTACCAGAAACCAGCTAGACACCTAGGTAGTACCAGAAACCAGATAGACACATCGGTAGTACCAGAATTCAGCTAGACACCTCGGTAGTACCAGAAACCAGATGGACACCTCGGTCGTACCAGAAACCAGATAGACACCTCGGTAGTACCAGAATTCAGCTAGACACCTAGGTAGTACCAGAAACCAGCAAGATATCTCGGTAGTACCAGAAACCAGATAGACACCTCGGTAGTACCAGAACCCAGATAGACACCTCGGTAGTACCAGAAACCAGCTAGACACCTAGGTAGTACCAGAAACCAGATAGACACCTCGGTAGTACCAGAAACCAGCTAGACACCTCGGTAGTACCAGAAACCAGCTAGACACCTAGGTAGTACCAGAAACCAGCTAGACACCTCGGTAGTGCCAGAAACCAGATAGACACCTCGGTAGTACCAGAAACCAGAGAGACACCTAGGTAGTACCACAATTCAGCTAGAAACCTCGGTAGTACCAGAAACCTGCTAGACTCCTCGGTAGTGCCAGAAACCAGATAGACACCTCGGTAGTACCAGAATTCAGCTAGACACCTCGGTAGTACCAGAAACTAGATAGACACCTCGGTAGTACCAGAAACCAGCTAGACACCTAGGTAGTACCAGAAACCAGCTAGACACCTCGGTAGTGCCAGAAACCAGATAGACACCTCGGTAGTACCAGAAACTAGATACACACCTCGGTAGTGCCAGAAACCAGATAAACACCTAGGTAGTGCCAGAAACCAGATAGACACCTCGGTAGTAAAAGAAACTAGATAGACACCTCGATAGTACCAGAAACCAGCTAGACACCTAGGTAGTGCCAGAAACTAGATAGACACCTCGGTAGTACCAGAAACCAGCTAGACACCTAGGTAGTACCAAAAACCAGCTAGACACCTAGGTAGTACCAGAAACCACCTAGGCGTCTCGGTAGTACCAGAAACCAGCTAGACACCTCGGTAGTACCAGAAACCACCTAGACACCTCGGTAGTACCAGAAACCAGCTAGATACCTCGGTACTACCAGGAACCAGCTAGACACCTCAGTAGTACCAGAAACCAGCCAGACACATCGGTAGTACCAGAAACCAGAAAGACACCTCGGTAGTGCCAGAAACCAGATAGACACCTCGGTAGTACCAGAAACCACCTAGACACCTCGGTAGCACCAGAAACCAGCTAGACACCTCGATAGTACCAGAAACCAGATAGACACCTCGGTAGTACCAGAAACCAGATAGACACCTCGGTAGTGCCAGAAACCATTTACACCTCGGTAGTACCAGAAACCAGCTAGACACTAGACACCTAGGTAGTAGTACCAGAAACCAGCCTAGGTAGTACCAGAAACTAGATAGACACCTCGGTAGTACCAGAAACCAGCTAGACACCTCGGTAGTACCAGAAACCGGCTAAACACCTAGTTAGTACCAAAAACCAGCTAGACACCTCGGTAATACCAGAAACCAGCTAGACAAGTCGGTAGTACCAAAAACCAGCTAGACACCTCGGTAGTACCAGAAACCAGATAGACACCTAGGTAGTACCAGAAACCAGCTAGACACCTCGTTAGTAACAGAAACCATCTAGACACCTGGGTAGTACCAGAAACCAGCTGGACACCTATGTAGTACCAGAAACCAGGTAGACACCTAGGTAGTGCCAGAAACCAGCTAGACACCTAGGTAGTACCAGAAACCAGCTAGAGACCTTGGTAGTACCAGAAATCCGGTAGAAACCTAGGTAGTACCAGAAACCAGCTAGACACCTGGATAGTACCAGAAACCAGCCAGACACGTCGGTAGTACCAGACACCAGCTAGTCACATAGGTAGTACCAGAAATAAACTAGACTCCTCGGTAGTACCAGAAACCAGCTAGACACCTCGGTAGTACCAGATACAAGCAAGACACCTAGGTAGTACCAGAAACCAGCTAGACACCTTGGTAGTACCAGAAACCAGCTAGACACCTCGGTAGTACCAGACACCAGCTAGGCACCTAGGTAGTACCAGAAACCAGTTAGACACCTAGGTAGTACCAGAAACCAGCTAGACACCTAGGTAGTACCAGAAACCAGCTAGACACCTGGGTAGTACCAGAAACCAGCTAGACACTTCGGTAGTACCAGAAACCAGCTAAACACCTTGGTAGTACCAGAAACCAACTAGACATCTAGGTAGTACTAGAAACCAGCTAGACACCTAGGTAGTACCAGAAACCAGCTAGAAAACCTAGGTAGTACCAGAAACCAGCTAGACACGTATGCAGTACTAGAAACCAGCTAGACACCTGGGTAGTACCAGAAACCAGCTAGACACCTAGGTAGTACCAGAAACCAGCTAGACACCTGGGTAGTACCAGAAACCAGCTAGACACCTTGGTAGTACCAGAAACCAGCTAGACACCTAGGTAGTACCAGAAAAAAGCAAGACACCTAGGTAGTCCCAGAAACCAGCTAGACACCTAGGTAGTATCAGAAACCAGCTAGACACCTAGGTAGTACCAGAAACCAGCTAGACACCTAGGTAGTACCAGAAATAAGCTAGACACCTCTGTAGTATCAGAAACCAGCTAGACACCTAGGTAGTACCAGAAACCAGCTAAACTCCTAGGTAGTACCAAAAACCAGATAGACACCTAGGTAGTACCAGAAACCAGCTAGACACCTGGATAGTATCAGAAACCAGCTAAACACCTAGGTAGTGCCAGAAACCAGCTAGACACCTAGGTAGTACCAGAAACCAGCTAGATACCTGGGTAGTACAAGAAAAAAGCTAGACACCTAGGTAGTCCCAGAAACCAGCTAGACACCTAGGTAGTATCAGAAACCAGCTAGACACCTAGGTAGTACCAGAAACCAGCTAGACACCGCGGTAGTACCAGAAACCAGCTAGACACCTAGGTAGTACGAGAAACCAGCTAGACACCTAGGTAGTACCAGAAACCACCTAGACACATAGGTAGTAAAAGAAATCAGCTAGACACCTAGGCAGTAAAAGAAACCAGCTAGACACCTAGGTAGTACCAGAAACCAGCTAGACACCTAGGTAGTACCAGAAACCAGCTAGACACCTAGGTAGTACCAGAAACCAGCTAGACACCTAGGTAGTACCAGAAACCAGCTAGACACCTGGGTAGTACCAGAAACCAGCTAGACACCTAGGTAGTACCAGAAACCAGCTAGACACCTAGGTAGTGCCAGAGACCAGCTAGACACCTAGGTAGTACCAGAAACCAGCTAGACACCCAGGTAGTACCAAAAACCAGCTAGACACCTAAGTAGTACCAGAAAGCAGCTAGAGACCTAGGTAGTACCAGAAACCAGCTAAACACCTAGGTAGTACCAGAAACCAGCTATACACCTGGGTAGTACCAGAAGACACCTAGGTAGTACCAGAAACCAGCTAGACACCTAGGTAGTACCAGAAACCAGCTAGATACCTGGGTAGTACCAGAAAAAAGCTAGACACCTAGGTAGTACCAGAAACCAGCTAGACACCTAGGTAGTACCAGAAACCACCTAGACACATTGGCAGTACCAGAAATCAGCTAGACACCTAGGTAGTACCAGAAACCAGCTAGACACCTAGGTAGTACCAGAAACCAGCTAGACACCTAGGTAGTGCCAGAAACCAGCTAGACACCTAGATAGTACCAGAAACCAGCTAGACACCTGGGTAGTATCAGAAACCAGCTAAACACCTAGGTAGTGCCAGAAACCAGCTAGACACCTAGGTAGTACCAGAAACCAGCTAGTAGGTAGTACCAGAAACCAGCTAGACACCTAGGTAGTACCAGAAACAGCAGCTAGACCACCTAGGTAGTACCAGAAACCAGCTAGACACCTAGGTAGTGCCAGAAACCAGCTAGACACCTAGGTAGTACCAGAAACCAGCTAGATACCTGGGTAGTACCAGAAAAAAGCTAGACACCTAGGTAGTGCAAAAAACCAGCTAGACACCTAGGTAATACCAGAAACCAGCTAGACACCAAGGTAGTACCAGAAACCAGCTGAACACCTGGGCAGTACCAGAAACCACCTAGACACCTAGGTAGTACCAGAAACCAGCTAGATACCTAGTTAGTACCAGAAACCAGCTAGGCACCTAGGAAGTACCAGAAACCAGCTAGACACCTAGGTAGTACCAGAAACCAGCTAGACACCTAGGTAGTACCAGAAACCAGCTAGACCCCTAGGGTAGTACCAGAAACCAGCTAGACACCTAGGTAGTAGCAGAATCCAGGTAGACACTTAGGTAGTACCAGAAACCAGCTAGACACCTAGGTAGTACCAGAAACCAGCTAGACCCCTAGATAGTACCAGAAACCAGCTAGACAACTAGGTAGTACCAGAAACCAGCTAGACACCTAGGTAGTACCAGAAACCAGCTAGACACCTATATAGTACCAGAAACCAGCTAGACACCTGCGTAGTACCAGAAACCAGCTAGACACCACCTAGGTAGTACCAGAAACCAGCTAGACAGGTAGTACCAGAAACCAGCTAGACACTTAGGTAGTACCAGAAACCAGCTAGACACCTAGGTAGTACCAGAAACCAGCTAGACACCTAGATAGTACCAGAAACAAGCTAGACACCTAGGTAGTACCAGAAACCAGCTAGACACCTAGGTAGTACCAGAAACCAGCTAGACACCTAGGTAGTACCAGAAACCAGCTAGACACCTGGGTAGTACCAGAAACCAGCTAGACACCTAGGTAGTACCAGAAACCAGCTAGACACTTGGGTAGTACCAGAAACCAGCTAGACACCTGGGTAGTACCAGAAACCAGCTAGACACCTAGGTAGTACCAGAAACCAGCTAGACACCTAGGTAGTACCAGAAACCAGCTAGACACCTAGGTAGTACCAGAAACCAGCTAGACACCTAGGTAGTACCAGAAACCAGCTAGACACCTAGGTAGTACCAGAAACCAGCTAGACACCTAGGTAGTACCAGAAACCAGCTAGACACCTCGGTAGTACCAGAAACCAGCTAGACACCTAGGTAGTACCAGAAACCAGCTAGACACCTAGGTAGTACCAGAAACCAGCTAGACACCTAGGTAGTACCAGAAACCAGCTAGACACCTAGGTAGTACCAGAAACAGCTAGACACCTAGTACCAGAAACCAGCTAGACACCTAGGTAGTACCAGAAACCAGCTAGACACCTAGGTAGTACCAGAAACCAGCTAGACACCTAGGTAGTACCAGAAACCAGCTAGACACCTAGGTAGTACCAGAAACCAGCTAGACACCTGGGTAGTACCAGAAACCAGCTAGACACCTAGGTAGTACCAGAAACCAGCTAGACACCTAGGTAGTACCAGAAACCAGCTAGACACCTAGGTAGTACCAGAAACCAGCTAGACACCTAGGTAGTACCAGAAACCAGCTAGACACCTAGGTAGTACCAGAAACCAGCTAGACACCTAGGTAGTACCAGAAACCAGCTAGACACCTGCGTAGTACCAGAAACCAGCTAGACACCTAGGTAGCACCAGAAACCAGGTAGACACCTAGGTAGTACCAGAAACCAGCTAGACACCTAGGTAGTACCAGAAACCAGCTAGACACCTCGGTAGTACCAGAAACCAGCTAGACACCTAGGTAGTACCAGAAACCAGCTAGACACCTAGGTAGTACCAGACACCTAGACACCTAGGTAGTACCAGAAACCTAGACACCTAGGTAGTACCAGAAACCAGCTAGACACCTAGGTAGTACCAGAAACCAGCTAGACACCTAGGTAGGTAGTACCAGAAACCAGCTAGACACCTAGGTAGTACCAGAAACCAGCTAGACACCCTAGGTAGTACCAGAAACCAGCTAGACACCTCGGTAGTACCAGAAACCAGCTAGACACCTAGGTAGTACCAGAAACCAGCTAGACACCTAGGTAGTACCAGAAACCAGCTAGACACCTAGGTAGTACCAGAAACCAGCTAGACACCTAGGTAGTACCAGAAACCAGCTAGACACCTAGGTAGTACCAGAAACCAGCTAGACACCTAGGTAGTACCAGAAACCAGCTAGACACCTGGGTAGTACCAGAAACCAGCTAGACACCTGGGTAGTACCAGAGACCAGCTAGACACCTAGGTAGTACCAGAAACCAGCTAGACACCTAGGTAGTACCAGAAACCAGCTAGACACCTAGGTAGTACCAGAAACCAGCTAGACACCTGGGTAGTACCAGAAACCAGCTAGACACCTACCAGAAACCAGGACACCTAGTACCAGAAACCAGCTAGACACCTAGGTAGTACCAGAAACCAGCTAGACACCTAGGTAGTACCAGAAACCAGCTAGACACCTGGGTAGTACCAGAAACCAGTAGACACCTAGGTAGTACCAAACCAGCTAGACACCTAGGTAGTACCAGAAACCAGCTAGACACCTAGGTAGTACCAAACCAGCTAGACACCTAGGTAGTACCAGAAACCAGCTAGACACCTAGGTAGTACCAGAAACCAGCTAGACACCTAGGTAGTAGCTACCTGGGCAGTACCAGAAACCAGCTAGACACTTAGGTAGTACCAGAAACCAGCTAGACACCTAGGTAGTACCAGAAACCAGCTAGACACCTAGATAGTACCAGAAACCAGCTAGACACCTAGGTAGTACCAGAAACCAGCTAGACACCTCGGTAGTACCAGAAACCAGCTAGACACCTAGGTAGTACCAGAAACCAGCTAGACACCTAGGTAGTACCAGAAACCAGCTAGACACCTGGGTAGTACCAGAAACCAGCTAGACACCTAGGTAGTAGTACCAGAAACCAGCTAGACACCTGGGTAGTACCAGAAACCAGCTAGACACCTAGGTAGTACCAGAAACCAGCTAGACACCTAGGTAGTACCAGAAACCAGCTAGACACCTGGGTAGTACCAGAAACCAGCTAGACACCTAGGTAGTAGTACCAGAGACCAGCTAGACACCTAGGTAGTACCAGAAACCAGCTAGACACCTAGGTAGTACCAGAAACCAGCTAGACACCTAGATAGTACCAGAAACCAGCTAGACACCTAGGTAGTACCAGAAACCAGCTAGACACCTCGGTAGTACCAGAAACCAGCTAGACACCTAGGTAGTACCAGAAACCAGCTAGACACCTAGGTAGTACCAGAAACCAGCTAGACACCTGGGTAATACCAGAAACCAGCTAGACACCTAGGTAGTACCAGAAACCAGCTAGACACCTCGGTAGTACGAGAAACCAGCTAGACACCTAAGTAGTACCAGAAACCAGCTAGAAACCTAAGAAGTAGCAGAAAGCAGCTAGACACCTAGGTAGTACCAGAAACCAGCTAGACACGTAGGTAGTACCAGAAACCAGTACCTAGGTAGAAACCAGCAAGACACCTGGGTAGTACCAGAAACCAGCTAGACACCTAGGTAGTACCAGAAACCAGCTAGACACCTTCGTAGTACCAGTAACCAGCTAGACACCTGCGTAGTACCAGAAACCAGCTAGACACCTAGGTAATACCAGAAACCAGCTAGACACCAAGGTAGTACCAGAAACCAGCTGAACACCTGGGCAGTACCAGAAACCAGCTAGACACTTAGGTAGTACCAGAAACCAGCTAGACACCTAGGTAGTACCAGAAACCAGCTAGACACCTAGATAGTACCAGAAACCAGCTAGACACCTAGGTAGTACCAGAAACCAGCTAGACACCTCGGTAGTACCAGAAACCAGCTAGACACCTAGGTAGTACCAGAAACCAGCTAGACACCTAGGTAGTACCAGAAACCAGCTAGACACCTAGGTAGTACCAGAAACCAGCTAGACACCTAGGTAGTACCAGAGACCAGCTAGACACCTAGGTAGTACCAGAAACCAGCTAGACACCTAGGTAGTACCAGAAACCAGCTAGACACCTAGGTAGTACCAGAAACCAGCTAGACACCTAGGTAGTACCAGAGACAGCAGCTAGACACCTAGGTAGTACCAGAGACCAGCTAGACACCTAGGTAGTACCAGAAACCAGCTAGACACCTAAGTAGTACCAGAAACCAGCTAGACACCTAGGTAGTACCAGAAAGCAGCTAGACCTAAGTATTGCCAGAGACCAGCTAGACACCTAGGTAGTACCAGAAACCAGCTAGACACCTAGGTAGTACCAGAAACCAGCTAGACACCTATATAGTACCAGAAACCAGCTAGACACCTAGGTAGTACCAGAAACAAGCTAGACACATCGGTAGTACCAGAAACCAGCTAGACACCTTCGTAGTACCAGTAACCAGCTAGACACCTGCGTAGTACCAGAAACCAGCTAGACACCTAGGTAGCACCAGAAACCACCTAGACACCTAGGTAGTACTAGAAACCAGCTAGACACCTAGGTAGTACCAGAAACCAGCTAGACACCTAGGTAGTACCAGAAACCAGCTAGACACCTAGGTAGTACCAGAAACCAGCTAGACACCTAGGTAGTACCAGAGACCAGCTAGACACCTAGGTAGTACCAGAAACCAGCTAGACACCTCGGTAGTACCAGAAACCAGCTAGGCACCTAGGTAGTACCAGAAACCAGCTAGACACCTAGGTAGTACCAGAAACCAGCTAGACACCTAGGTAGTACCAGAAACCAGCTAGACACCTAGGTAGTACCAGAAACCAGCTAGACACCTTCGTAGTACCAGTAACCAGCTAGACACCTGCGTAGTACCAGAAACCAGCTAGACACCTAGGTAGCACCAGAAACCAGGTAGACACCTAGGTAGTACCAGAAACCAGCTAGACACCTAGGTAGTACCAGAAACCAGCTAGACACCTCGGTAGTAGCTACCAGGTAGTACCCAGCTAGACACCTAGGTAGTACCAGAAACCAGCTAGACACCTAGGTAGTACCAGAAACCAGCTAGACACCTAGGTAGTACCAGAAACCAGCTAGACCCCTAGGTAGTACCAGAAACCAGCTAGACACCTAGGTAGTACCAGAAACCAGCTAGACACCTGCGTAGTACCAGAAACCGGCTAAAAACCTAGGTAGTACCAGAAACCAGCTAGACACCAAGGTAGTACCAGAAACCAGCTAAAAACCTAGGTAGTACCAGAAACCAGCTAGACACCTAGGTAGTACCAGAAACCAGTAGACACCAGAGAACCAGCTAGACACCTAGGTAGTACCAGAAACCAGCTAGACACCTAGGTAGTACCAGAAACCAGCTAGACACCTAGGTAGTACCAGAGACCAGCTAGACACCTAGGTAGTACCAAACCAGCTAGACACCTAGGTAGTACCAGAAACCAGCTAGACACCTAGGTAGTACAGCTAGACACCTAGGTAGTAACCAGCTAGACACCTAGGTAGTACCAGAAACCAGCTAGACACCTAGGTAGTACCAGAAACCAGCTAGACACCTAGGTAGTACCAGAAACCAGCTAGACACCTAGGTAGTAGACACCTGGGTAGTACCAGAAACCAGCTAGACACCTGGGTAGTACCAGCTAGACACCTAGGTAGTACCAGAAACCAGCTAGACACCTACGTAGTACCAGAAACCAGCTAGACACCTAGGTAGTACCAGAGACCAGCTAGACACCTAGGTAGTACCAGAAACCAGCTAGACACCGTGGTAGTACCAGAAACCAGCTAGACACCTAGGAAGTACCAGAAACCAGCTAGACACCTGGGTAGTACCAGAAACCAGCTAGACACCTAGGTAGTACCAGAAACCAGCTAGACACCTAGGTAGTACTAGAAACCAGCTAGACACCTAGGTAGTACCAGAAACCAGCTAGACACCTAGGTAGTACCAGAAACCAGCTAGACACCTAGGTAGTACCAGAAACCAGCTAGACACCTAGGTAGTACCAGAAACCAGCTAGACACCTAGGTAGTACCAGAAACCAGCTAGACACCTAGGTAGTACCAGAAACCAGCTAGACACCTAGGTAGTACCAGAAACCAGCTAGACACCTAGGTAGTACCAGAAACCAGCTAGACACCTAGGTAGAAACCAGCTAGACACCTGGGTAGTACCAGAAACCAGCTAGACACCTAGGTAGTACCAGAAACCAGCTAGACACCTCGGTAGTACCAGAAACCAGCTAGACACCTAGATAGTGCCAGAAAGCAGTTAGACACCTAGGTAGTACCAGAAACCAGCTAGACACCTAGGTAGTACCAGAAACCAGCTAGACACCTAGGTAGTACCAGAAACCAGCTAGACACCTGGGTAGTACCAGAGAAACCAACTAGACACCAGCTAGACACCTGGGTAGTACCAGAAACCAGCTAGACACCTAGGTAGTACCAGAAACCAGCTAGACACTTGGGTAGTACCAGAAACCAGCTAGACACCTAGGTAGAACCAGAAACCAGCTAGACACCTAGGTAGTGCCAGAGACCAGCTAGACACCTAGGTAGTACCAGAAACCAGCTAGACACCTAGGTAGTACCAGAAACCAGCTAGACACCTATATAGTACCAGAAACCAGCTAGACACCTAGGTAGTACCAGAAACCAGCTAGACACCTAGGTAGTTCCAGAAACCAGCTAGACACCTCGGTAGTACCAGAAACCAGCTAGACACCTAGGTAGCAACAGAAACCAGTTAGACACCTAGGTAGTACCAGAAACCAGCTAAACACCTGGGTAGTACCAGAAACCAGCTAGACACCTAGGTAGTACCAGAAACCAGCTAGAGACCTAGTTAGTGCCAGAAAGCAGCTAGACACCTAGGAAGTATCAGAAAGCAGCTAGACACCTAAGTAGTACCAGAAACCAGCTAGAAACCTAAGAAATAGCAGAAACCAGCTAGACACCTAGGTAGTACCAGAAACCAGCTAGTCACCTGGGTAGTACCAGAAACCAGCTAGACACCTAGGTAGTACCAGAAACCAGCTAGACACCTAGGTAGTACCAGAAACCAGACACCTAAGTAGTACCAGAAAGCAGCTAGAGACCTAGGTAGTACCAGAAACCAGCTAAACACCTAGGTAGTACCAGAAACCAGCTATACACCTGGGTAGTACCAGAAGACACCTAGGTAGTACCAGAAACCAGCTAGACACCTAGGTAGTACCAGAAACCAGCTAGACACCTAGGTAGTACCAGAAACCAGCTAGATACCTGGGTAGTACCAGAAAAAAGCTAGACACCTAGGTAGTACCAGAAACCAGCTAGACACCTAGGTAATACCAGAAACCAGCTAGACACCAAGGTAGTACCAGAAACCAGCTGAACACCTGGGCAGTACCAGAAACCAGCTAGACACTTAGGTAGTACCAGAAACCAGCTAGACACCTAGGTAGTACCAGAAACCAGCTAGACACCTAGGTAGTACCAGAGACCAGCTAGACACCTAGGTAGTACCAGACACCTAGGTAGTACCAGAAACCAGCTAGACACCTCGGTAGTACCAGAAACCATCTAGACACCTAGGTAGTGCCAGAAACCAGCAAGACACCTGGGTAGTACCAGAAACCAGCTAGACACCTAGGTAGTACCAGAAACCAGCTAAACACTTAGGTAGTACCAGAAACCAGCTAGACACCTGGGTAGTACCGGAAACCAGCTAGACACCTAGGTAGTACCAGAAACCAGCTAAACACTTGGGTAGTACCAGAAACCAGCTAGACACCTAGGTAGAACCAGAAACCAGCTAGACACTTAGGTAGTGCCAGAGACCAGCTAGACACCTAGGTAGTGCCAGAGACCAGCTAGACACCTATGTAGTACCAGAAACCAGCTAGACTCCTAAGTAGTACCAGAAACCAGCTAGACACCTAAGTAGTACCAGAAAGCAGCTAGACACCTAGGTAGTACCAGAAACCAGCTAGACACCTAGGTAGTACCAGAAACCAGCTAGACACCTAGGTAGTACCAGAAACCAGCTAGACACCTAGGTAGTACCAGAAACCAGCTAGACACCTAGGTAGTACCAGAAACCAGCTAGACACCTAGGTAGTACCAGAAACCAGCTAGACACCTGGGTAGTACCAGAAACCAGCTAGACACCTAGGTAGTACCAGAAACCAGCTAGACACCTCGGTAGTACCAGAAACCAGCTAGACACCTAGGTAGTACCAGAAACCAGCTAGACACCTAGGTAGTACCAGAAACCAGCTAGACACCTAGGTAGTACCAGAAACCAGCTAGACACCTAGGTAGTACCAGAAACCAGCTAGACACCTAGGTAGTACCAGAAACCAGCTAGACACCTGGGTAGTACCAGAAACCAGCTAGACACCTAGGTAGTACACCAGCTAGACACCTAGGTAGTACCAGAAACCAGCTAGACACCTAGGTAGTACCAGAAACCAGCTAGACACCTAGGTAGAACCAGAAACCAGCTAGACACTTAGGTAGTGCCAGAGACCAGCTAGACACCTAGGTAGTGCCAGAGACCAGCTAGACACCTATGTAGTACCAGAAACCAGCTAGACTCCTAAGTAGTACCAGAAACCAGCTAGACACCTAAGTAGTACCAGAAAGCAGCTAGAGACCTAGCTAGGTAGTACCAGAAACCAGCTAGACACCTGGGTAGTACCAGAGACCAGCTAGACACCTAGGTAGTACCAGAAACCAGCTAGACACCTAGGTAGTACCAGAAACCAGCTAGACACCTAGGTAGTACCAGAAACCAGCTAGACACCTAGGTAGTACCAGACACCAGCTAGACACCTAGGTAGTACCAGAAACCAGCTAGACACCTAGGTAGTACCAGAAACCAGCTAGACACCTAGGTAGTACCAGAGACCAGCTAGACACCTAGGTAGTACCAGAGACCAGCTAGACACCTAGGTAGTACCAGAAACCAGCTAGACACCTAGGTAGTACCAGAAACCAGCTAGACACCTAGGTAGTACCAGAGACCAGTGTCTTCCAGCTAGACACCTAGGTAGTACCAGAAACCAGCTAGACACCTAGGTAGTACCAGAAACCAGCTAGACACCTAGGTAGTACCAGAGACCAGCTAGACACCTAGGTAGTACCAGAGACCAGCTAGACACCTAGGTAGTACCAGAGACCAGCTAGACACCTAGGTAGTACCAGAAACCAGCTAGACACCTAGGTAGTACCAGAGACCAGCTAGACACCTAGGTAGTACCAGAAACCAGCTAGACACCTAGGTAGTACCAGAAACCAGCTAGACACCTAGGTAGTACCAGAGACCAGCTAGACACCTAGGTAGTACCAGAAACCAGCTAGACACCTAGGTAGTACCAGAAACCAGCTAGACACCTAGGTAGTACCAGAAACCAGCTAGACACCTGGGTAGTACCAGAAACCAGCTAGACACCTAGGTAGTAGTACCAGAAACCAGCTAGACACCTGGGTAGTACCCGAAACCAGCTAGACACCTAGGTAGTACCAGAAACCAGCTAGACACCTCGGTAGTACCAGAAACCAGCTAGACACCTAGGTAGTACCAGAAACCAGCTAGACACCTAGGTAGTACCAGAAACCAGCTAGACACCGCGGTAGTACCAGAAACCAGCTAGACACCTAGGGTAGTACCAGAAACCAGCTAGACACCTAGGTAGTACCAGAGACCAGCTAGACACCTAGGTAGTACCAGAAACCAGCTAGACACCTAGGTAGTACCAGAGACCAGCTAGACACCTAGGTAGTACCAGAAACCAGCTAGACACCTAGGTAGTACCAGAAACCAGCTAGACACCTAGGTAGTACCAGAGACCAGCTAGACACCTAGGTAGTACCAGAAACCAGCTAGACACCTAGGTAGTACCAGAAACCAGCTAGACACCTGGGTAGTACCAGAAACCAGCTAGACACCTAGGTAGTACCAGAAACCAGCTAGACACCTAGGTAGTACTAGAAACCAGCCAGACACCTGGGTAGTACCAGAAACCAGCTAGACACATGGGTAGTACCAGAAACCAGCTAGACACCTAGGTAGTTCCAGAAACCAGTTAGACACCTCGGTAGTACCAGAAACCAGCTAGACACCTAGGTAGTACCAGAAACCAGCTAGACACCTAGGTAGTGCCAGAGACCAGCTAGACACCTAGGTAGTACCAGAAACCAGCTAGACACCCAGGTAGTACCAAAAACCAGCTAGACACCTAGGTAGTACCAGAAACCAGCTAGACACCTAGGGTAGTACCAGAACCAGCTAGACACCTAGGTAGTACCAGAGACCAGCTAGACACCTAGGTAGTACCAGAAACCAGCTAGACACCTAGGTAGTACCAGAAACCAGCTAGACACCTAGGTAGTACCAGAGACCAGCTAGACACCTAGGTAGTACCAGAAACCAGCTAGACACCTAGGTAGTACCAGAGACCAGCTAGACACCTAGGTAGTACCAGAAACCAGCTAGACACCTACGTAGTACCAGAAACCAGCTACCTAGGTAGTACCAGAAACCAGACACCTAGGTAGTACCAGAGACCAGCTAGACACCTAGACACCTAAGTAGTACCAGAAAGCAGCTAGACACCTAGGTAGTACCAGAAACCAGCTAGACACCTGGGTAGTACCAGAGACCAGCTAGACACCAAGGTAGTACCAGAAACCAGCTAGACACCTAGGTAGTACCAGAAAAAAGCTAGACACCTAGGTAGTACCAGAAACCAGCTAGACACCTGGGTAGTACCAGAAACCAGCTAGACACCTGGGTAGTACCAGAGACCAGCTAGGTAGTACCAGAAACCAGCTAGACACCTGGGTAGTACCAGAAACCAGCTAGACACCTGGGTAGTACCAGAGACCAGCTAGACACCTAGGTAGTACCAGAAACCAGATAGGCACCTCGGTAGTACCAGAGACCAGCTAGACACCTCGGTAGTACCAGAAACCAGCTAGACGCCTCGGTAGTACCAGAAACCAGCTAGACACCTAGGTAGTACAAGAAACCAGCTAGACGCCTCGGTAGTACCAGAAACCAGCTAGACACCTAGGTAGTACCAGAAATCAGCT
>NC_091372.1:6902699-6922699 GCF_038502225.1 Cherax quadricarinatus
GCATAGGCCACCACTGTAACCACAAATGCAAGTTTTTACAGACGAATCTCATGTTAACGGCTTTGAAGGGACTTGAGCTAGAGTTCGTCACGGCCACGCTAGCTGGAGATTCGTCTGCAAAAACTTGCATTTGTGGTCACAGTGGTAGCCTATGCTAACCTTCCTATGGTGTAGAAATATACCTAGTTGGAAGAATCTTATTGTGGCTAGCTGGTCCAGTGGCTAACGCGACGGTCTGGAGTTTTGAGACTCTCTGACCGCGGGTTCTATCCCCACCCGTGGTATGCTTTGGAACATGCATTGGTTATTCACGTTTACTAGTATATAAGTAAGTGGCTTTAATAAGGTGAACTGTAAGAGGCAAAATAAAGGATCTCTGTCTGTAAAATTAACCAGAAAAAACTATACCTAACCATCACCAGTTTCTCATTGTATTGTGGTGAACAATGTTCAACCACTGACTGCTTCATATTAACATGTCTGTTCTTATTATTATCTTAAATAGTATTACATTGTAATACAGAGCATCATAATGTAATCTGTTACATTGTAATACAGAGCATCATAATGTAATCTGTTACATTGTAATACATAGCATCATAATGTAAACTGTTACATTGTAATACAGAGTATCATAATGTAAACTGTTACATTGTAATACAGAGCATCATAATGTAAACTGTTCCATTGTAATACCAAATTCCATTGTTGTTTAAATAGTACTAAACTGTAATACATTAAACTGTAAACTGTTTTAAATTGTTACATTGTAACTGTAATCTTCATTAACTAGTAATTCAATAGAGTAAAAAGTGTGTATTAGACTTATGAAAATCATGTAGCATCACCTGACATAATATTAAATTCTCTTGTACTGACTCTAACTCATCTAATGACTATATTAACTACGTATTATTGTCTTACTGTTCTTAAGTTAATCTTTAAGTTTGCCAGAAATACTCAGCATACAGAGGCACCTTTACCATGTACACACAACTATTATATTCCTCTCTACAACTATGTAATTCGTCAAAATAAAAAATCTAAATCTAAATTGATATGATGATCTTAACTGTACATACTGTATGTCAGTCATCAACTTAAATTAATCGAGTTTCTGTCTCCCTGTCTGGTTATTATTGATCACTGAGAAATGTTCTCTATACTTTAGTTATCCAGAATAACAAAGATTCTGGTTATTATTAATCACTGAGAAATGTTCTCTATACTTTAGTTATCCAGAATAACAAAGATTCTGGTTATTATTAATCACTGAGAAATGTTCTCTATATTTTTAGTTATCCAGAATAACAAAGATTCTGGTTATTATTAATTCACTGAGAAATGTTCTCATACTTTAGTTATCCAGAATAACAAAGATTCTGGCTTATTAATCACGAGAAATCATACTTTAGTTATCCAGAATAACAAAGATTCTGGTTATTATTAATCACTGAGAAATGTTCTCTATACTTTAGTTATCCAGAATAACAAAGATTCTGGTTATTATTGATCACTGAGAAATGTTCTCTATACTTTAGTTATCCAGAATAACAAAGATTCTGGTTATTATTAATCACTGAGAAATGTTCTCTATACTTTAGTTATCCAGAATAACAAAGATTCTGGTTATTATTAATCACTGAGAAATGTTCTCTATACTTTAGTTATCCAGAATAACAAAGAAATATCTTCTATCTTGCTTTAATGAGTGAAATTTTTTTGTGTTACAAGCTTGTGTATGTGATAGTAGGTTAATTATACAGAATGTTTGAGTACTACCTGGTAGACGAATGTTGGCGATGGTGATAGTGTGGTGATGGTGGTAGTGTGGTGATGGTGGTAGTGTGGTGATGGTGGTAGTGTGGTGATGGTGGTAGTGTGGTGATGGTGGTAGTGAGGTGATGGTGGTAGTGTGGTGATGCTGGTAGTGTTGTCATCCTGGTAGTGTAGTGATGGTGGTAGTCTTGTGATGCTGGGAGTGTGGTGATGGTGGTAATGTGGTGATGGTGGTAGTATCGTGATGATGGTAGTGTGGTGATGGTGGTAGTGAGGTGATGGTGGTAGTGTGGTGATGCTGGTAGTGCTGTGATGCCGGTAGTGTCGTGATGGTGGTAGTGTTGTGAGGGTGGTAGTGTTGTGATGCTGGGAGTGTGGTGATGGTGGTAATGTGGTGATGGTGGTAGTGTTGTGATGATCGTAGTGTGGTGATGGTAGTAGTGTGGTGATGCTGGTAGTTTTGTGATGCTGGTAGTGTGGTGATGCTGGTAGTGTCGTGATGCTGGTAGTGTCGTGATGGTGGTAGTGTTGTGATGGTGGTAGTGTAGTGATGGTGATAGTGAAGTGATGGTGGTAGTTTGGTGATGGTGGTAGTGTAGTGATGGTGGTAGTGTAGTGATGGTGGTAATGTGGTGATGGTGGTAGTGTAGTGATGGTGGTAGTTTAGTGATGGTTGTAGTGTGGTGATGGTGGTAGTGTGGTGATGGTGGTAGTGTGGTGATGGTGGTAGTGTGGTGGTGCTGGTAGTATTGTGATGCTGGTAGTGTTGTGATGCTGGTAGTGTTGTGATGCTGATAGTGTGGTGATGTTGGTAGTGTTGTGATGCTGGTAGTGTGGTGATGGTGGTTGTGTGGTGATGCTGGTAATGTTGTGATAATGGTAGTGTGGTGATGCTGCAGTTTGGTGATGGTGGTAATGTGGTGATGGTGGTAGTGTGCTGATGGTGGTAGTGTGGTGATGCTGGGAGTAGGGTGATGGTGGTAGTGTGGTGATGGTGGTAGTGTGGTGATGGTGGTAGTGTGGTGATGGTGGTAGTGTAGTGATGGTGGTAGTGTAGTGATGGTTGTAGTGCAGTGATGGTGGTAGTGTAGTGATGGTGGTTGTGTAGAGATGATTGTAGTGTGATGATGGTGGTAGTGTAGTGATGGTGGTAGTGTAGTGATGGTGGAAGTGTAGTGATGGTTGTAGTGTGGTGATGGTGGTAGTGTAGTAATGGTGGTAGTGTGGTGATGGTGGTAGTGTAGTGATGGTGGTAGTGTAGTGATTGTGGTGGTGTACTGATGGTTGAAGTGTGGTGATGGTTATAGTGTAGTAAGTGTGGTAGTGTAGTGATGATGGCAGTGTAGTAATGGTCCTTGTGTAGTAATGATAGTAGTGTGGTGATGGTGGTAGTGTGGTGATGGTGGTAGTGTAGTGATGATGGTAGTGTAGTGATGGTGGTAGTATAGCGATGGTGGTAGTGTAGTAATGGTGGTAGTGTGGTGATGATGGTAGTAGTGATCGTGGTAGTGTTCTGATGGTGGTACTGTAGTGATGGTGATATTGTAGTGACGGTGGTAGTGAAGTGATGCTGGTAGTGTAGTGATGGTGGTAGTGTAATGATGGTGGTAGTGTAGTTAGTGTGGTAGTGTAGTGATGGTGGTTGAGTAGTTATTGTGGTAGTTTAGTGATGGTGGTAGTGTAGTTATTGCGTTATTGCGGTAGTTTAGTGATGGTGGTAGTGTAGTTATTGTGGTAGTGTAGTGATGGTGGTAGTGTAGTTATTGTGGTAGTGTAGTGATGAAGGTAGTGTAGTTATTGTGGTGATGGTGGTAATGTGGTGATGGTGGTAGTGTAGTGATGGTGGTAGTGTAGTTAGTGTGGTAGTGTAGTGATGGTGGTTGTGTAGTTATTGTGGTAGTGTAGTGATGGTGGTAGTGTAGTTATTATGGTAGTGTAGTGATGGTGGTAGTGTAGTTATTGTGGTAGTGCAGTGATGGTGGTAGTGTAGTTATTGCGGTAGTTTAGTGATGGTGGTAGTGTAGTTATTGTGGTAGTGTAGTGATGGTGGTAGTGTAGTTATTGTGGTAGTGTAGTGATGGTGGTAGTGTAGTTATTATGGTAGTGTAGTGATGGTGGTAGTGTAGTTATTGTGGTAGTGTAGTGATGGTGGTAGTGTAGTTATTGCGGTAGTTTAGTGATGGTGGTAGTGTAGTTATTGTGGTAGTGTAGTGATTGTGGTAGTGAAGTTATTATGGTAGTGTAGTGATGGTGGTAGTGTGGTGATGGTGGTAGTGTGATGATGGCAGTGTGGTGATGGTGGTAGTGTCATGATGGTGGTAGTATGATGATGGTGGTAGTGTGATGATGGTGGTAGTGTGGTGATGGTGGTAGTGATAATGGTGGTAGTGATGATGGTGGTAGGGTGGTGATGGTGGTAGTGTGGTGATGGCGGTAGTGTGGTGATGGTGGTAGTGTGGGGATGGTGGTAGTGTGGTGATGGTGGTAGTGTGATGATGGTGGTAGTATGATGATGGTGGTAGTGTGGTGATGGTGGTAGTGTGGTGATGGTGGTAGTGATGATGGTGGTAGTGTGGTGATGGTGGTAGTGTGGTGATGGTGGCAGTGTGGTGATGGTGGTAGTGTGGTGATGGTGGTAGTGTGGTGAGGGTGGTACTGTAGTGATGGTGGTAGTGTGGTGATGGTAGTGTGGTGATGGTGGTAGTGTGATGATGGTAGTGTGATGATGGTGGTAGTGTGATGATGGTGGTAGTGTGATTATGGTGGTAGTGTGAAGATAGTGGTAGTGTGGTGATGGTGGTAGTGTGATTATGGTGATAGTGTGATGATAGTGGTAGTGTGGTGATGGTGGTAGTGTGATTATGGTGGTAGTGTGATGATGGTGGTAGTGTGATGATGGTGGTAGTGTGATGATGGTGGTAGTGTGATGATGGTGGTAGTGTGATGATGGTGGTAGTGTGATGATGTTGGTAGTGTGGTGATGGTGGTAGTGTGATGATGGTGGTAGTGTGGTGATGGTGGTAGTGTGATGATGGTGGTAGTGTGGTGATGGTCGTAGTGTGATGATGGTGGTAGTGTGATGATGGTGGTAGTGTGATGATGGTGGTAGTGTGATGATGGTGGTAGTGTGATGATGGTGGTAGTGTGATGATAGTAGTAGTGTGATGATGTTGGAAGTGTGATGATGGTGATAGTGTGGTGATGGTGGTAGTGTGGTGATGGTGGTAGTGTGATGATGGTGGTAGTGTGGTCGTGGTGTGATGATGGTGGTAGTGTGGTCGTGGTGTGATGATGGTGGTAGTGTGGTCGTGGTGTGATGATGGTGGTAGTGTGATGATGGTGGTAGCGTGATGATGGTGGTAGTGTGATGATGGTGGTAGTGTGATGATGGTGGTAGTGTGATGATGGTGGTAGTGGTTGTGGGGTGGTGATGATGGTAGTGTGATGATGGTGTTACTGTGACGATGGTGGTAGTGTGATGATGGTGGTAGTGTGATGATGGTGGTAGTGTGGTGACGGTGGTAGTGTGGTGATGGTGGTAGTGTAGTGATGGTGGTAGTGTGGTGATGGTGGTAGTGTGATGATTGGGGGGTGGTAGTGTGGTGATGGTGATGGTGGTAGTGTGATGATGGTGGTAGTGTGGTGATGGTGGCAGTGTGATGATGGTGGTAATGTGATGATTGTGGTAGTGTGGTTATGATGGTAGTGTGGTGATGGTGGTAGTGTAGTGATGGTGGTAGTGTGGTGATGGTGGTAGTGTGATGATTGGGGGGTGGTAGTGTGGTGATGGTGATGGTGGTAGTGTGATGATGGTGGTAGTAGTAGTGTGGTGATGGTGGTAGTGTGATGATGGTGGTAGTGTGGTGACGGTGGTAGTGTGGTGATGGTGGCAGTGTGATGATGGTGGTAATGTGATGATTGTGGTAGTGTGGTGATGATGGTAGTGTGGTGATGGTGGTAGTGTGGTGATGGTGGTAGTGTGGTGATGGTGGTAGTGTGGTGATGGTGGTAGTGTGGTGATGGTGGTAGTGTGGTGATGGTGGTAGTGTGGTGATGGTGGTAGTGTGGTGATGGTGGTAGTGTGGTGATGGTGGTAGTGTGGTGATGGTGGTAGTGTGGTGATGGTGGTAGTGTGGTGATGGTGGTAGTGTGGTGATGGTGATAGTGGTAGCGAGTGTGGGGATGGTGATGGTGAGTGTGGTGATGGTGATAGTGAGTGTGATGATGGTGATAGTGAGTGTGATGAAGGTGATATTGATAGTGAGTGTGGTGATGGTGATAGTGATTGTAGTTATGGTGATAGTGATAGTGAGTGTGGTGATGATAGTGAGGGTGGTGATAGTAATAGTGAGTGTGGTGATAGTGATAGTACGTGTGATGGTGATAGTGTGATGATGGTGGTAGTGTGGTGATGGTGGTAGTGGTAGTGTGGTGATGGTGATGGCGGTAGTGTGATAATGGTGGTAGTGTGGTGATGGTGGTAGTGTGATGATGGTAGTATTGGTAGTGTGGTGATGGTGGTAGTGGTAGTGTGATGATGGTGGTAGTGTGATGATGGTGGTAATGAGTGTGGTGATGGTGGTAGTGGTAGTGTGGTGATGGTAGTAGTGGTAGTGTGGTGATGGTGGTAGTGTGGTGATGGTAGTAGTGGTAGTGTGATGATGGTGGTAATGAGTGTGGTGATGGTGGTAGTGGTAGTGTGGTGATGGTGGTAGTGCGCGTGGTGATGGTGGTGGTGCGTGTGGTGATGGTGACAGGGAGTGTGGTGATGGCGATAGTGGTAGTGAGTGTGGTGATGGTGATAGTGAGTGTAGTGATAGTGATAGTGTGGTGATGGTGATAGTGAGGGTGGTGATAGTGATAGTGAGTGTGGTGACAGTGATAGTAAGTGTGGTGATGGTGAATGAGGCAGTGAGTGTGGTAATGGTGATAGTGGTAGTGACTGTGGTGATGGTGATACTGGTAGTGAATGTGGTGATGGTGATAGTGGTAGTGAGTATGGTGATGGTGATTGTGGTAGTGAGTGTGGTGATGGTGATAGTGGTAGTGAGTGTGGTGATGGTGATAGTGGTAGTGAGTGTGGTGATGGTGATAGTGTGTGTGGTGATAGTGATAGTAAGTGCGGTGATGGTGAATGAGGCAGTGAGTGTGGTAATGGTGATAGTGGTAGTGAGTGTGGTGATGGTGATAGTGGTAGTGAGTGTGGTGATGGTGATAGTGGTAGTGAGTGTGGTGATGGTGATAGTGGTAGTGAGTGTGGTGATGGTGATAGTGATAGTGAGTGTGGTGATGGTGATAGTGGTAGTGAGTGTGGTGATGGTGATAGTGGTAGTGAGTGTGGTGATAGTGGTAGTGAGTGTGGTGATGGTGATAGTGGTAGTGAGTGTGGTGATGGTGATAGTGGTAGTGAGTGTGGTGATGGTGATAGTGGTAGTGAGTGTGGTGATGGTGATAGTGGTAGTGAGTGTGTTGATGGTGATAGTGATAGTGAGTGTGGTGAGTGATAGTGAGTGTGGTGATAGTGATAGTAAGTGTGGTGATAGTGTGGTGATGGTGATTGTGGTAGTGTGTTGATGGTGATAGTGGTAGTGAGTGTGGTGATGGTGATAGTGTGGTGATGGTGATAGTGATGATGATAGTGATAGTGAGTGTGGTGAGTGATAGTGAGTGTGGTGATAGTGATAGTAAGTGTGGTGATTGTGAGTGTGGTGATGGTGACAGTGAGTGTGGTGATGGTGATAGTGGTAGTGAGTGTGGTGATGGTGATAGTGAGTGTAGTGATGGTGATAGTGATAGTGAGGGTGGTGATAGTGATGATGACAGTGATAGTGAGTGTGGTAGTGAGTGTGGTTATAGTGATAGTAAGTGTGGTGATTGTGAGTGTGGTGATGGTGATAGTGAGTGTAGTGATGGTGATAGTGATAGTGAGGGTGGTGATAGTGATGATGACAGTGATAGTGAGTGTGGTGATTGTGAGTGTAGTGATGGTGATAGTGATAGTGAGGGTGGTGATAGTGATGATGACAGTGATAGTGAGTGTGGTGATAGTGAGTGTGGTGATAGTGATAGTAAGTGTGGTGATGGTGATAGAGGTAGTGAGTGTGGTATTGGTGATAGTGGTAGTGACTGTGGTGATGGTGATACTGGTAGTGAATGTGGTGATGGTGATAGTTGTAGTGAGTGTGGTGATGGTGATTGTGGTAGTGTGTTGATGGTGATAGTGGTAGTGAGTGTGGTGAGTGATAGTGAATGTGGTGATAGTGATAGTAAGTGTGGTGATAGTGAGTGTGGTGATGGTGACAGTGAGTGTGGTGATGGTGATAGTGGTAGTGAGTGTGGTGATGGTGATAGTGGTAGTGAGTGTGGTGATGGTGATAGTGGTAGTGAGTGTGGTGATGGTGATAGTGGTAGTGAGTGTGGTGATGGTGATAGTGGTAGTGAGTGTGGTGATAGTGGTAGTGAGTGTGGTGATGGTGATAGTGGTAGTGTGGTGATTGTGATAGTGGTAGTGAGTGTGGTGATGGTGATAGTGGTAGTGAGTGTGGTGATGGTGATAGTGGTAGTGAGTGTGGTGATGGTGATAGTGGTAGTGAGTGTGGTGATGGTGATAGTGGTAGTGAGTGTGGTGATGGTGATAGTGGTAGTGAGTGTGGTGATGGTGATAGTGGTAGTGAGTGTGGTGTGGTGATCGTGGTAGTGAGTGTGGTGATGGTGATAGTGGTAGTGAGTGTGGTGATGGTGACAGTGAGTGTGGTGGTGATAGTGGTAGTAGTGATGGTGATAGTGGTAGTGATGGTGAGTGGTAGTGAGTGTGGTGATGGTGAGATGGTAGTGAGTGTGGTGATGGTGATAGTGGTAGTGAGTGTGGTGATGATAGTGAGTGTGGTGAGTGTGTAGTGAGTGTGATGATGGTGATAGTGGTAGTGAGTGTGGTGATGGTGATAGTGGTAGTGAGTGTGGTGATGGTGATAGTGGTAGTGAGTGTGGTGATGGTGATAGTGGTAGTGAGTGTGGTGATGGTGATAGTGGTAGTGAGTGTGGTGATGGTGATAGTGGTAGTGAGTGTGGTGATGGTGATAGTGGTAGTGAGTGTGGTGATGGTGATAGTGGTAGTGAGTGTGGTGATGGTGATAGTGGTAGTGAGTGTGGTGATGGTGATAGTGGTAGTGAGTGTGGTGATGGTGATAGTGGTAGTGAGTGTGGTGATGGTGATAGTGGTAGTGAGTGTGGTGATGGTGATAGTGGTAGTGAGTGTGGTGATGGTGATAGTGGTAGTGAGTGTGGTGATGGTGATAGTGGTAGTGAGTGTGGTGATGGTGATAGTGGTAGTGAGTGTGGTGATGGTGATAGTGATAGTGAGTGTGGTGATGGTGATAGTGGTAGTGAGTGTGGTGATGGTGATAGTGGTAGTGAGTGTGGTGATGGTGATAGTGGTAGTGAGTGTGGTGATGGTGATAGTGGTAGTGAGTGTGGTGATGGTGATAGTGGTAGTGAGTGTGGTGATGGTGACAGTGAGTGTGGTGATGGTGATAGTGGTAGTGAGTGTGGTGATGGTGATAGTGGTAGTGAGTGTGGTGATGGTGATAGTGGTAGTGAGTGTGGTGATGGTGATAGTGGTAGTGAGTGTGGTGATGGTGATAGTGGTAGTGAGTGTGGTGATGGTGATAGTGGTAGTGAGTGTGGTGATGGTGATAGTGGTAGTGAGTGTGGTGATGGTGATAGTGGTAGTGAGTGTGGTGATGGTGATAGTGGTAGTGAGTGTGGTGATGGTGATAGTGGTAGTGAGTGTGGTGATAGTGGTAGTGAGTGTGGTGATAGTGGTAGTGAGTGTGGTGATGGTGATAGTGGTAGTGAGTGTGGTGATGGTGATAGTGAGTGTGGTGATGGTGATAGTGAGTGTGGTGATGGTGATAGTGAGTGTGGTGATGGTGATAGTGAGTGTGGTGATGGTGATAGTGAGTGTGGTGATGGTGATAGTGAGTGTGGTGATGGTGATAGTGAGTGTGGTGATGGTGATAGTGAGTGTGGTGATGGTGATAGTGAGTGTGGTGATTGTGATAGTGAGTGTGGTGATGGTGATAGTGAGTGTGGTGATGGTGATAGTGAGTGTGGTGATGGTGATAGCAGTAATGGTAATGGGGGCGTCTTCCCCTCTCACAGACATAAACAACAGATCAGTTACATTTGTATACACTAGGTGACACACACACACACACACACACACGGGGCCAGGAGCTGAGTATCGACCCCTGCAACCACAATTAGGTGAGTATACACACACACACACACACAGTATATTATTATCCACAATGCATACATCTTAACCTTGTTAAGTCGTCTTGCAAGATGGTGCACTTGTTGCAAGGAACAATATTCTCTGCGTATATGTTAGTGGTGAACTTTCTGTAATACACTGTGATCCTACAAGGAAATTATAATAATGGTATACAATATTGACAAGTGTTTTTATTCACATATTTGTTGGCATTGTATACTAATATTATAATTATACCAGTTTGATACAGGAACACAACGGTAGCTGGATAGAGAGGACACCTTCCACAACCTAACTGCTTAATCACTAGTTACGGGTGAGAAGGATTGGATATAAGCGGAACCTGCTTAACACGGGCCAGTAGGCTGTCTGCATTGTTCCTCTCATGTTACGTTCTTGAGGAACTAAATATACGCAAAACCAAGTATTACATGTGTCTAATTCAATATTTTGTCGGTAGTGAATACCAGTATTAAAATATAGCCTGTACTAACAGGATATTCAGTTCTCTTGTATTCATTGTAACTCTTAAATATATATTTACAATCACCTAAGAGATTGTGTGTATAAAACCACTCAGTTTGTTATTGTTTTATTAATATTAAGTTTGGCCGAAATACTCTGAATATTAAGGGAATTTCTGCATGCACACCTCAATGTCATTCACCTTTGTACAAACATTGTATCATTGTAGATGACTGGTTCAAAGAACCGACACGTTGAATAGATTGATGGACTGAACACATCGACTCAAGGTTGAGGGACTGATTACCTCATTCTCCTCCTGCTCTTCAAGTTTATCCTTTGTATGGACTGATGAAGCCACTATGTGGCGAAACGTTTCCTCAATAAAGATACCCAAGAGTTGCACATATGTCTAATTTAACAAACACTGTATCATGCTAAAATAAAGTATCTTATAATTTACGTTCTAGTGGACTAGTCTCCTGTGACGTCTAGACTTTCTGGACCTCACCACTGGCAGTATAAGAGGCTCTATCTTCATGCTTCACCAAGTGGAAGCCAGTGGAAGGCTTCGATCAGATAACCAAAAGCTCCAGTGGCTGGTCAGGAAACACTTGTCTTGTTTCCTGACGAATCTTGCCTTACCTGACCTAAACTTCGGCTTTACGTTGTTCAAGACAATGGCACTGAACATATTTCCTGGCTGAGATACTGACCAACTCAAAATTACCAAACCTCTCCACTGGTGCTGCTTCCTCTGTATTTGACTGAAGAAATTCACTGTGTAAGCGAAACGTTTCGACAAAGATACCCCATTATTTTACGTGTGCCTTACTCGTCTATTCTATGGGTTATATAACATCCGGGGAATGGGAGGTGATCAGGTTTGATTCAAGGAAGGGGAGAGTGGCTTCAATTCACTGGATCAAAAGCCCTTCACCAGCAGAAAGGCTTCCACTTGAAGAGATGGTTTGAAATCTATCTACTACACGAAGGTCATTAAGCCTGCCTGTCACCTGTACTCCACCAGTCAAGAATACTTTTAACAAAATAAGGATTAAAGGCGTGTATATACCTCTTGGTGTATATATACTGAGGTATATACATCTCTTGGTATAGTTACACTAAGGTATATGCATCTCCTGATGTATATACTCCATAATGGTGATAACAGTGAGGGGGATAACGCATGTTCCTCTTTGTGGCATGCAAAGAGTACGTAACCTTTATTCGGCGCATGTACACACCCTCATTGAAAGGCTATCTCCCCAACCAGCGAACCAGTACCAAGGTTCAGCCAATGAGAAGGTGGGTCTGGCAATTGTGGAGGTGTAGTGGTCACCACTCACCTGTTCACTCTTGTCTTTTCCATTCTAGAGCTGGTTGACCACATTTGTCCATTGTATCTCCAGGCTGCCTCTTTGCCTTTGATTAATCATGTTGTACACATACATTTCCAACTGTATATAGTGTACATACTTGTAAATACTTACTATCGCTCTTAGTGAAAGAAAATATATTTCAAAGTCATTGAGCTGTGTTTGTTCTGCCCCTTGCTGCCCTTTACACCCAGGATAACAGGCCTTATTGTGCCTGGGATGAAATAACCTTCAACTGTATATCTTAACTGATGGAAGGTATTAGGTATTAGGTTTGTCAGGAAACAGGACCAGTGTTTCCTGACGCGGGTCTTAGTCATATGATGACGCACAGTTGGAGGTTTTGGTCATCTGACCGAGGCCTTCCACTGGCTTCCCCCTCCACCCCTTCAAACATCATGGTTATGATTATAATCATTTTTCATTTTTCTGACGGGGGGGGGGGCGTGACGGGTCGGAATACACTGTTAGTGAACAGATGTTCTGTTATAATACTGCTCGTGTCTGTTTATATTACTGTTTATCTGTTTCTGTTACCCCTATCTGTTTCTCATGAATAATATTGGTAAGTTTCAAATTTTGTTTTTATTAATGTTTTATCTGTTTGTAACACCACTTATCTGTTTGTAACACCACTTATCTGTTTGTAACACCACTTATCTGTTTGTAACACCACTTATCTGTTTGTAACACCACTTATCTGTTTGTAGCACCACTTATCTGTTTGTAACACCACTTATCTGTTTGTAACATCACTTATCTGTTTGTAACACCACTTATCTGTTTGTAGCACCACTTATCTGTTTGTAACACCACTTATCTGTTTGTAGCACCACTTATCTGTTTGTAACACCACTTATCTGTTTGTAACACCACTTATCTGTTTGTAACACCACTTATCTGTTTGTAACACCACTTATCTGTTTGTAGCACCACTTATCTGTTTGTAACACCACTTATCTGTTTGTAACACCACTTATCTGTTTGTAGCACCACTTATCTGTTTGTAACACCACTTATCTGTTTGTAACACCACTTATCTGTTTGTAACACCACTTATCTGTTTGTAACACCACTTATCTGTTTGTAGCACCACTTATCTGTTTGTAACACCACTTATCTGTTTGTAACACCACTTATCTGTTTGTAGCACCACTTATCTGTTTGTAACACCACTTATCTGTTTGTAACACCACTTATCTGTTTGTAACACCACTTATCTGTTCGTAACACCACTTATCTGTTTGTAGCACCACTTATCTGTTTGTAACACCACTTATCTGTTTGTAACACCACTTATCTGTTTGTAACACCACTTATCTGTTTGTAACACCACTTATCTGTTTGTAACACCACTTATCTGTTTCTAATACCACTTATCTGTTTGTAACACCACTTATCTGTTTGTAACACCACTTATCTGTTTGTAACACCACTTATCTGTTTGTAACACCACTTATCTGTTTGTAACACCACTTATCTGTTTGTAACACCACTTATCTGTTTGTAACACCACTTATCTGTTTGTAACACCACTTATGTTTCTAATACCACTTATCTGTCTCTAACACCACTTATCTGTTTGTAACACCACTTATCTGTTTGTAACACCACTTATCTGTTTGTAACACCACTTATCTGTTTGTAACACCACTTATCTGTTTGTAACACCACTTATGTTTCTAACACCACTTATCTGTTTGTAACACCACTAATCTGTTTGTAACACCACTTATCTGTTTGTAACACCACTTATCTGTTTGTAGCACCACTTATCTGTTTGTAACACCACTTATCTGTTTGTAACACCACTTATCTGTTTGTAGCACTACTTATCTGTTTCTAACACCAATTATCTGTTTGTAACACAACTTATCTGTTTCTAATACCACTTATCTGTCTCTAACACCACTTATCTGTTTGTAGCACCACTTATCTGTTTGTAACACCACTTATCTGTTTGTAACACCACTAATCTGTTTGTATTACCACTTATCTGTTTGTAACACCACTTATCTGTTTCTAACACAACTTATCTGTTTCTAATACTACTTATCTGTTTGTAACACCACTTATCTGTTTGTAGGACCACTTATCTGTTTGTAGCACCACTTATCTGTTTCTAACACCACTTATCTGTTTGTAACACCACTTATCTGTTTGTAACACCACTTATCTGTTTGTAACACCACTTATCTGTTTGTAACACCATTTATCTGTTTGTAACACCACTAATCTGTTTCTAACACCACTTATCTGTTTGTAACACCACTTATCTGTTTCTAACACCAATTATCTGTTTGTAACATCACTTATCTGTTTCTAACACCACTTACCTGTTTGTAACACCACTTATCTGTTTGTAACACCACTTATCTGTTTGTAACACCACTTATCTGTTTGTAACACCACTTATCTGTTTGTAACACCACTAATCTGTTTCTAACAATACTTATCTGTTTGTAACACCACTTATCTGTTTGTAGGACCACTTATCTGTTTGTAGCACCACTTATCTGTTTCTAACACCAATTATCTGTTTGTAACACCATTTATCTGTTTGTAACACCACTTATCTGTTTGTAACACCACTTATCTGTTTGTAACACCACTTATCTGTTTGTAACACCACTTATCTGTTTGTAACACCACTTATCTGTTTGTAACACCAGTAATCTGTTTGTATCACCACTTATCTGTTTGTAACACCACTTATCTGTTTCTAACACCACTTATCTGTTTGTAACACCACTTATCTGTTTGTAGCACCACTTATCTGTTTGTAACACCACTTATCTGTTTCTAACACCAATTATCTGTTTGTAACACCACTTATCTGTTTCTAACACCAATTATCTGTTTCTAACACCACTTATCTGTTTTCTAACACCAATTATCTGTTTGTAACACCACTTATCTGCTTCTAATACCACTTATCTGTTTCTAACACCACTTATCTGTTTCTAACACCAATTATCTGTTTGTAACACCACTTATCTGTTTCTAACACCACTTATCTGTTTTCTAACACCAATTATCTGTTTGTAACACCACTTATCTGTTTCTAACACCACTTATCTGTTTTCTAACACCAATTATCTGTTTGTAACACCACTTATCTGCCTCTAATACCACTTATCTGTTTCTAACACCACTTATCTGTTTTCTAACACCAATTATCTGTTTGTAACACCACTTATCTGCCTCTAACACCACTTATCTTTTTCTAACACCAATTATTTGTTTGTAACACAACTTATCTGTTTCTAACACCACTTATCTGTTTCTAACACCACTTATCTGTTTGTAGCACCACTTATCTTTTTCTAACACCAATTATTTGTTTGTAACACAACTTATCTGTTTCTAACACCACTTATCTGTTTCTAACACCACTTATCTGTTTTCTAACACCAATTATCTGTTTGTAACGCCACTTATCTGTTTCTAACACCACTTATCTGTTTCTAACACCACTTATCTGTTTTCTAACACCAATTATCTGTTTGTAACGCCACTTATCTGTTTCTAACACCAATTATCTGTTTGTAACACCACTTATCTGCTTCTAATACCACTTATCTGTTTCTAACACCACTTATCTGTTTCTAATACCACTTACCTCTGAAAGCCACGAGAAAGATCTAGCTCCTGGTCCTCATGTTATAGATAAATGGCTTTTCGTAAAATACAATTATAATAATAAGAATGGTTGTAGGTAATTTTGTCTGATAAAAGACGAGATAGAGAGAGTGAGAGAAAGACAGGAATAAAGGTAGGTCAGGATAAAGGAGGTAGAGACGAGAAAGGTGAGTGTAATGGTGGGGTGTTCCATGGTTTAATTAATGAGGTGTGTAATGGTGGGGTGTTCCATGGTTTAATTAATGAGGTGTGTAATGGTGGGGTGTTCCATGGTTTAATTAATGAGGTGTGTAATGGTGGGGTGTGTCCCATGGTTTAATTAATGAGGTGTGTAATGGTGGGGTGTCCCATGGTTTAATTAATGAGGTGTGTAATGGTGGGGTGTCCCATGGTTTAAGTAATGAGGTGTGTAATGGTGGGGTGTCTCATGGTTTAATTAATGAGGTGTGTAATGGTGGTGTGTCTCATGGTTTAATTAATGAGGTGTGTAATGGTGGTGTGTCTCATGGTTTAATTAATGAGGTGTGTAATGGTGGGGTGTCCCATGGTTTAATTAATGAGGTGTGTAATGGTGGGGTGTCCCATGGTTTAATTAATGAGGTGTGTAATGGTGGGGTGTCCCATGGTTTAATTAATGAGGTGTGTAATGGTGGGGTGTCCCATGGTTTAATTAAGGTGTGTAATGGTGGGGTGTCCCATGGTTTAATTAATGATGGTGGGGTGTGGTTTAATTAATGGTAATGGTGGGGTGTCCCATGGTTTAATTAATGAGGTGTGTAATGGTGGGGTGTCCCATGGTTTAATTAATGAGGTGTGTAATGGTGGGGTGTCCCATGGTTTAATTAATGAGGTGTAATGGTGGGGTGTCCCACGGTTTAATTAATGAGGTGTGTAATGGTGGGGTGTCCCATGGTTTAATTAATGAGGTGTGCAATGGTGGGGTGTCCCATTGTTTAATTAATGAGGTGTGTAATGGTGGGGTGTCCCATGGTTTAATTATTGAGGTGTGTAATGGTGGGGTGTCCTATGGTTTAATTAATGAGGTGTGTAATGGTGGGGTGTCCCATGGTTTAATTAATCAGGTGTGTAGTGGTGGGGTGTCCCATGGTTTAATTAATGAGGTGTGTAATGGTGGGGTGTCCCATGGTTTAATGAATGAGGTGTGTAATGGTGTTGTGTCCCATGATTTAATTAATGAGGTGTGTAATGCTGGGGTGTCCCATGGTTTAATTAATGAGGTGTGTAATGGTGGGGTGTCCCATGGTTTAATTAATGACGTGTGTAATGGTGGGGTGTCCCACGGTTTAATTAATGACGTGTGTAATGGTGGGGTGTCCCACGGTTTAACTAATGAGGTGTGTAATGGTGGGGTGTCCCATGGTTTAATTAATGAGGTGTGTAATGGTGGGGTGTCCCATGGTTTAATTAATGAGGTGTGTAATGGTGGAGTGTCCCATGGTTTAATTAATGAGGTGTGTAATGGTGGGGTGTCCCATGGTTTAATTAATGAGGTGTGTAATGGTGGAGTGTCCCATGGTTTAATTAATGAGGTGTGTAATGGTGGGGTGTCCCAAGGTTTAATTAATGAGGTGTGTAATGGAGTGTCCCATGGTTTAATTAATGAGGTGTGTAATGGTGGGGTGTCCCATGGTTTAATTAATGAGGTGTGTAATGGTGGAGTGTCCCATGGTTTAATTAATGAGGTGTGTAATGGTGGGGTGTCCCATGGTTTAATTAATGAGGTGTGTAATGGTGGGGTGTCCCATGATTTAATTAATGAGGTGTGTAATGGTGGGGTGTCCCATGGTTTAATTAATGAGGTGTGTAATGGTGGGGTGTCCCATGGTTTAATTAATGAGGTGTGTAATGGTGGGGTGTCCCATGGTTTGATTAATGAGGTGTGTAATGGTGGGGTGTCCCATGGTTTAATTAATGAGGTGTGTAATGGTGGGGTGTCCCATGGTTTAATTAATGAGGTGTGTAATGGTGGGGTGTCCCATGGTTTAATTAATGAGGTGTGTAATGGTGGGGTGTCCCATGGTTTAATTAATGAGGTGTGTAATGGTGGGGTGTCCCATGGTTTAATTAATGACGTGTGTAATGGTGGGGTGTCCCATGGTTTAATTAATGAGGTGTGTAATGGTGGGGTGTCCCATGGTTTAATTAATGACGTGTGTAATGGTGGGGTGTCCCATGGTTTAATTAATGAGGCGCATCGTACCCAGCAGAGTCTATCAAGTGGCTGTACTCACTTATTTGTGGTTCCAGGGGTCGATACATAGCTCCTGGCCCCACCTCTTCACTGATCACTACTACGTCCTCTCTCTCTCTCTCTCTCCCTGCTCCATGAGCTTTATCATACCTCGTCTTAAAACTATGTATGGTTCCTGCCTCCACTTCATCGCTAGCCAGACTATTACACTTCCTGACAACTCTATGACTGAAGAAATACTTCCTAACATCCCTGTGACTCATCTGAGTCTTCACCTTCCAACTGTGACCCCTTGTTTCTGTGTCCCATCTCTGGAACAGTGTAACTGTGACTGTGACAGCGTCGATGACACCACAGTGTGCAGTCTGTTCTCGCACACTGAAGGACAAGAGGGCTAGGGAAGACATGATTACGACATATCAAATACTGTGAGGAATTGACAAAGTGGACAGAGACAGGATGTTCCAGAGATGGGACACATCATCAAGGGGTCACAATTGGAAGTTGAAGACTCAGATGAGTCAGAGGGATGTTAGGAAGTATTTCTTCAGTCGCAGAGTTGTCAGGAAGTGAGATAGTCTGCAAAGTGAGGTAGTGGAGGCAGGTACAATACACAGCTTTAAGAAGAGGTATGATAAAGCTCATGGAGCAGGGAGAGAGAGAGGACCTAGTAGCGATCAGTGAAGAGGTGGGGAAAGGAGCTGTGAATCGACCCCTGCAACCACAGATAGCTGAGTACACACAGTATAGCTGCTCAAGGAGTCACTCGTGGCGAAACGTCTGATTATTAAACATCTGATTATTAAACATCTGATTATTAAACATCTGATTATTAAACATCTGATTATTAAACATCTGATTATTAAACATCTGATTATTAAACATCTGATTATTAAAGTCTGATTATTAAACGTCTGATTATTAAACGTCTGATTATTAAACGTCTGATTATTAAACGTCTGATTATTAAAGTCTGATTATTAAAGTCTGATTATTAAACGTCTGATTATTAAACGTCTGATTATTAAAGATCTGATTATTAAACGTCTGATTATTAAACGTCTGATTATTAAAGTCTGATTATTAAAGTCTGATTATTAAACGTCTGATTATTAAACGTCTGATTATTAAACGTCTGATTATTAAACGTCTGATTATTAAACGTCTGATTATTAAGCCTCTGATTATTAAAGTCTGATTATTAAAGTCTGATTATTAAAGTCTGATTATTAAACGTCTGATTATTAAACGTCTGATTATTAAAGATCTGATTATTAAACGTCTGATTATTAAGCCTCTGATTATTAAAGTCTGATTATTAAAGTCTGATTATTAAAGTCTGATTATTAAACGTCTGATTATTAAACGTCTGATTATTAAACGTCTGATTATTAAACGTCTGATTATTAAGCCTCTGATTATTAAAGTCTGATTATTAAAGTCTGATTATTAAACGTCTGATTATTAAACCTCTGATTATTAAACGTCTTATTATTAAACGTCTAATTATTAAACGTCTGATTATTAAACGTCTGATTATTAAACGTCTGATTATTAAACGTCTGATTATTAAACGTCTGATTATTAAAGATCTGATTATTAAAGATCTGATTATTAAACGTCTGATTATTAAACGTCTGATTATTAAACGTCTGATTATTAAACGTATGATTATTAAAGATCTGATTATTAAAGATCTGATTATTAAACGTCTGATTATTAAAGATCTGATTATTAAAGATCTGATTATTAAAGATCTGATTATTAAACGTCTGATTATTAAACGTCTGATTATTAAACGTCTGATTATTAAAGATCTGATTATTAAACGTCTGATTATTAAACGTCTGATTATTAAACGTCTGATTATTAAACGTCTGATTATTAAACGTCTGATTATTAAACGTCTGATTATTAAAGATCTGATTATTAAAGATCTGATTATTAAACGTCTGATTATTAAACGTCTTATTATTAAACGTCTTATTATTAAACGTCTGATTATTAAACGTCTGATTATTAAACGTCTGATTATTAAACGTCTGATTATTAAACGTCTTGATCTCTTTTTCTACAGTTTGTAATGGTCTGCAATACTAGTTGGACTCATCTCAGTAGCTGTTATGTTCACTGGAACACTTGAACAACCTGTTCGAGGTGAACACACAATCTATCTAAGGGCGTCACCCTCTGACTGGATCAGCGTCACGTGACTTTTCCCGGACTAAGAACGTTACAGTTCACTTGT
>NC_091372.1:6930199-6962699 GCF_038502225.1 Cherax quadricarinatus
TTGCCTGGTACACGCCTCTGCACACTCCTCCACCAACTTCTGCAACCTTCTCCCCCTCAAGGAAGGTTCCTTGATGTTGGTGAGGGGCTCTTGATTTAGGGAATTGGATCTGTGCTCCAGTTCCCCGAATTAAGCCTGAATGCCTTCCACATATCCCCCCCCCCAGGCGCTGTATAATCCTCTGGGTTTAGCGCTTCCCCCTTGATTATAATAATAATAATAATGCAACCTTCTCAATCTCCCAACATCACTGTTATCAGCAAACAACACCCATTATATATCTCATTATCAAACTTGTTACAATTTAAGACTGCAGTCCTCACTATTAGAAACACATTAAAGAACCATAGCGACATCAACCACGGTGGCATCAACCACGGCGGCATCAACCACGGTATCATCAACCACGGTATCATCTGTTACGGTGGCATCACCTGGTGGAACCACCTGGTGGTTCACACTTACACTCACTCACCCATTTGACCATAAACAGACATATCAATCTCAATCTCAAAATAATGAATCTTAACTAGTCATAAGTTGGCCTGTCATACTCCAATACTAAAACTATGTATAGTGCCAAAACAAAAGCATTCACATTGCTAAACTCACAACTAGTATTTAGTCACTTAGCCATAATACCAACTTATCTCATAATTCTGTAACATTTTAAACCTAAGATTTAATATAAGTCTGCCCGAAATGCCTAGCCATGCTAGGTGTTCTAGTGGTACACTCTGTAATTATTATTTTACTACATGTAAACCACACAATAACCAAATCCTGTAAACTGAGCATTGAATTTGAATTTGAATTTATCTTTATTTACTACCAGTACATGTACAAGGTATACAGACCATAGCTGACATCAATGACATACTACTATATAGAAAGTCACTTGTTATGCTGAGCATTTCCCGCAAATTAGGTCAGTTTTGTCCCAGGATGCGACCCACACCAGTCCACTAACACCCAGGTACCCATTTTACTGATGGGTGAACATGGACAACCTGTGTAAGGAAGCACGTCCGGTGTTTCTCTATCTGGATCCTTTACTTGCAAAGTGCTGGTCCAGTTGGCTCTTAAATGGCTGTATTTCTGTATATTTGCAGCTTCAACATGTCGTTTGTCCCATTATAATATAATATTGTGTGAATATGATAATAGTATACAATACTGACAAGGTGATAAGACCTAAGTGCAAGAGTTATGTATCTGTTCTGAAACTGAGGAAGCCTGCTGTGTAGGAGAACCGTTTCGGAAGATACCTAACTGTTGCATATGTCTTATCTGCTATAATTATGTTTGCAAAAAAAAAAAAGATGCATTTGTGTTGCATCTTGTGATAGACTAAAGTTATAGTAAGGTTATACCGGCCTGGTCACAGACCGAACCGCGAGGGCGTTGACCCCCGGAATTCTCTCCAAGTAAATTCCAGGTAAACAGTAGGGGGGTCATAACAGCACCTGGAGAACGTGGGGAAACAGGGATTGACCCAAGACACTAATTCCCTTGATTAAGGGCCCTTCACCAGCATGAAGGCACCTTGAAGGGTACGTTAAGTAAAGGGAGGGTAGTGGAAGTCCTTGACCAAGATCCAGCATCAACCAGCCGTAGCTCCCATATACAACAGCATCGTTTTGTCACGTTCATTTTCGTACGTGATTCACAACGCCAGTTTCTGGACATATTCTGTTAATTATGAGAACAAAGCAGACTCTGTTACGATTATTATTATTATTATTATTATTATTATTATTATTATTATTATTATTATTATTATTATTAACGTTGTTGTTCTTTTTCTTCTTTTGCTCTCTTATTGTTGTTGTTGTTGCTGTTGTTATTTTTGTTAAACAAAACTGTAAACCCATGTAAGTCCCCACATGGAGTGGTGGAAACTTCATTCACAGTCTGCTAACCTGGTTCATCTAGCAAGCTAGACAGACAAGAGACAGCAAGTGTAGTTCATCGCAGTTGGTCAGAACAACTGCTGATTTGGTATACAAGGCACAAGTTCGCTCTCACCTTGAGTATGCATCACTATTTTGATCTTTCTGCATCCCCATCACATCGATTTTTAAAGAGGTAGAGATCTAGCAGGGCGACTCATCTCTTGCCTCGACCTGCCCTCCTTGGCTAATTCGAGGTTAAACAAATTTGATATAGTGAAGAAAGGGTTAAGTGGCTATACATCCTTGAGTCAAGAGTCCTTCAACACTGGAGAGAGAAGTCCTTCAACACTGGAGAGAGAAGTCCTTCAACACTGGAGAGAGAAGTCCTTCAACACTGGATAATGAAGTCCTTCAACACTGGAGAGAGAAGTCCTTCAACACTGGAGAGTGAAGTTCTTCAACACTGGAGAGAGAAGTCCTTCAACACTGGAGAGAGAAGTCCTTCAACACTGGAGAGTGAAGTCCTTCAACACTGGAGAGAGAAGTCCTTCAACACTGGAGAGAGAAGTCCTTCAACACTGGAGAGTGAAGTCCTTCAACACTGGAGAGAGAAGTCCTTCAACACTGGAGAGAGAAGTCCTTCAACACTGGAGAGTGAAGTCCTTCAACACTGGAGAAAGAAGTCTTTCAACACTGGAGAGAGAAGTCCTTCAACACTGGAGAGTGAAGTCCTTCAACACTGGAGAGTGAAGTCCTTCAACACTGGAGAGAGAAGTCTTTCAACACTGGAGAGAGAAGTCCTTCAACACTGGAGAGAGAAGTCCTTCAACACTGGAGAGTGAAGTCCTTCAACACTGGAGAGAGAAGTCCTTCAACACTGGAGAGTGAAGTCCTTCAACACTGGAGAGAGAAGTCCTTCAACACTGGAGAGTGAAGTCCTTCAACACTGGAGAGAGAAGTCCTTCAACATTGGAGAGAGAAGTCCTTCAACACTGGAGAGAGAAGTCCTTCAACACTGGAGAGAGAAGTCTTTCAACACTGGAGAGAGAAGTCCTTCAACACTGGAGAGAGAAGTCCTTCAACACTGGAGAGTGAAGTCCTTCAACACTGGAGAGAGAAGTCCTTCAACACTGGAGAGTGAAGTCCTTCAACATTGGAGAGAGAAGTCCTTCAACACTGGAGAGAGAAGTCCTTCAACACTGGAGAGAGAAGTCCTTGAACACTGGAGAGAGAAGTCCTTCAACACTGGAGAGAGAAGTCCTTCAACACTGGAGAGTGAAGTTCTTCAACACTGGAGAGAGAAGTCCTTCAACACTGGAGAGAGAAGTCCTTCAAAACTGGAGAGAGAAGTCCTTCAACACTGGAGAGAGTAGTCCTTCAAAACTGGAGAGAGAAGTCCTTCAACACTGGAGAGAGAAGTCCTTCAACACTGGAGAGTGAAGTCCTTCAACACTGGAGAGAGAAGTCCTTCAACACTGGAGAGTGAAGTCCTTCAACACTGGAGAGAGAAGTCCTTCAACACTGGAGAGAGAAGTCCTTCAACACTGGAGAGAGAAGTCCTTCAACACTGGAGAGAGAAGTCCTTCAACACTGGAGAGTGAAGTCCTTCAACACTGGAGAGAGAAGTCCTTCAACACTGGAGAGTGAAGTTCTTCAACACTGGAGAGTGAAGTCCTTCAACATTGGAGAGAGAAGTCCTTCAAAACTGGAGAGAGAAGTCCTTCAACACTGGAGAGAGAAGTTCTTCAACACTGGAGAGTGAAGTCCTTCAACACTGGAGAGAGAAGTCCTTCAACACTGGAGAGTGAAGTCCTTCAACACTGGAGAGAGAAGTCCTTCAACATTGGAGAGAGAAGTCCTTCAACACTGGAGAGTGAAGTCCTTCAACACTGGAGAGAGAAGTCCTTCAACACTGGAGAGTGAAGTCCTTCAACACTGGAGAGAGAAGTCCTTCAACACTGGAGAGAGAAGTCCTTCAACACTGGAGAGTGAAGTCCTTCAACACTGGAGAGAGAAGTCCTTCAACACTGGAGAGTGAAGTCCTTCAACACTGGAGAGAGAAGTCCTTCAACACTGGAGAATGAAGTCCTTCAACACTGGAGAGAGAAGTCCTTCAACATTGGAAAGAGATCGATGGCGTTACTGCTACATGGCCAGTCTACTTAATATTCACCACCTGGACCATCTTCATATTTTACCATGAGAAGGGCAGCTAACAGCAGTGTCACTCTTGTGCCTTCCTGTAGGACAGTATTTAATAAACAATCATTTAGTACTGAGCTGACAGAACAGATACTCGTAACATCTGGACATCAGAGATATCAAGTTGGTTGATCAGCTGAAAGTTGTGACCCAAAACTGGCTCTAGCTTTACCCTCTACCCAACGTAAGAACGCAGGAGCACCACAGCACGGCCTAATGGCCCATGCTAGGCAGGTCCAATTCACACTCATGTACCCATCCACCCTATATATTTAAAACGGTGTCTGGGAAGAAATCACAGGAAAAGAAAAAGGTCACAGAAAATAAGTCACAATTTTGACTAGGAAAAAAGGTCACTGAAAAAGTCACATTTTATTTAGGCTGGGTTGTGACTTTTTGTCTCTGACTTTTTTTCCTGTGACTTTTTTTATGGATCCATTTAAAACTTACCCAGAGTTCTTGCCACAGCGACGCTACTGGTAGCTACTGGTAGCTACTGGTAGCTACTGGTAGCACTGGTAGCTACTGGTAGCTACTGGTAGCTACTGCTAACTACTGGTAGCTACTGGTAGCTACTGGTAGCTACTGGTAGCTACTGGTAGCTACTGGTAACTACAGCTCAAATGCCAAACCAGTGATTCCCAATATTCCTTTTAAATCTAAATTTCCGCAACTTGTCTCCATCGCTGAAAGTCCTGTCTTAGTTACATACTTTCGGCAAGTTATTTGTATCCCCCTTTATTTATTCCTGCTTTCCATTTGTAGCTACACTACAACCATTCCATAATATGGAAGCAGAACCGAGCAGCGTAATCTAAACGAGCTCTAACCAAAGATATATAAAGTTGACATATAACCAGAGGACTTCCTTCATTTATTCTTCTTGATATGAAGCCAAGAATTCCATCACCAAGTTATGCACTGTTGTCTTTGCTTTAGTTTCTGCTAACAAGAACTCCTAAATCTGTTCGTGTACGCTTTGACTAAGATCTGCATTACTTAGCTTATAAGTATCACAGTTATTTTCTTTAACTAAGATTACAACCTTGCATTTGTTCTCATTGAGCTGCAGCTGCCACGTCTCCGATCATAACATTAGTAATCGGTATATATTAAATGAGTGTCTCTCTCTCTTGATGTGTGTGCACTGACAAAAAGAGTGCATGTACACACACACACACACACACACACACACACACACACACACACACACACACACACACACACATATATATATATATGTATATATGTCGTGCCGAATATGTAAAACTGGTCAGTTAGCAAGAACTCATTTAAAATTAAGTCCTTTCTAAAAAATTTCTCTTAAACGTTGAAAGATATATTTTTTTAATTAATGTTAATGTGAAAATTTTTAATTTTGCACCAAAAGAATCTTAGAAAACTTACTTAACCTTATTATAACAAGAACAATTTATTTTAGCCTAACCCAACTAAATATATTTTAGATTTGTTTACAATAATTTAATAATAAACAAACACAGTGAAATATATTTTTTTTCGTTAGGTTCAGAATGATTTTGGCGAAATTATTGCATACACAAATTTTCGCTTGTCCTATATGGCAAGATGAACGTTGCTATTTAAGCCAAGATCGCAAGTTCTGCCTATTCGGCACGACATATATATATATATATATATATATATATATATATATATATATATATATATATATATATATATATATATATTATAATATATATATATATATATATATATATATATATATATATATATATATATACATATATATATATATATATATATATATATATATATATATATATATATATATATATATATATATATATATATATATATATAAAACTGCATCAGGCCAGGATTCGACCCCAGGACAGTGTCCTGCTCAAGAGACCACATAATGTACATGTCACCTTATACACTCAGCCATCGATCCTACAAACATGTGCCTAGCCAACTAGGCTTGTTTCATGTTGCGAGGACACTCGTGGCAGTGGTATGCTCAAGGATTAATTTCAGGCATTTAATCATAGTTCGTGTATTTTATATCTAGAACGCCGGTTGTTTATACGTATATTAGATGCTAAGGGAGTTTTTGCTTGCTGCTTTTATCTGTCTCTTTCTTTTTATCAATAAGTATTTTATGAGCTATCCTGTTTTCTAAAAGTTTTCTTAACATATCTTGACAATTACCGTCCACTCCCTAGTACTGTAACCTCTTTGCTTCCCACACATCTCTGTACCTCAGTCTTCTATCACTTAAAAGTCTTACACAATTTATCAGTGACTCTCCTTCCTCTACCTAACGCTACCATCCTTGTCCCACAAAGATGTACATCATCGATTTCATGCACATGTTTGCCATATAAATTATCACTGTTACCACTGAATGGAATTTCAAGTTCCTTGCAGTACGTGTCCAGCTAGAAATTTACGCCAAATGCTCTAGACATCCATTAATTACACACTCCTAGGTAAAATGTTACATACCATTGGGATCTCTTCCTTTGGCCTAATTAGATCAATAAATGCCTTATATTTAGGCAGTAACTCCTCTCTTCCATTTCCCAACAACATTCCCTCCAGCACTGACATGATGTTGTCCTGTTAACTCCATTATCCATACCTGCTCCAGGGAAACACCCGTCTTTCCTTTCCCTGTTACAAAATGCTCCAGCTATATATCTAATCTGAGAGTCTTAGGCAATAGGTATGTCCTATTTATCACATGTTGAGGCATTCGACCTACCTAATTATTGTTAACAACTACACACTTCTCCTCAAGAACAACAAAGTTGAACATTAAAATTTTAATGTTCATTCTGTCAGACACTGCAACACAAGGGTATCTTGGTACAGACCATCAACTTCGACAACCTCTACTAGTGAGAACGGCTGGGTTTGAGAGGGACCTGCCCTCCCAAAGCAACCTACGTCTCACCTCCTGGCACTATTTAAGGCTCCATCCTGTCACTTCAACTTCATATTGTTTCAGACAACGGAACAATGCTCTTCTCCAGACTGAGGGACTGACCACCTCAAAACTTTAAGGGTGATGGACTGATTACATCGTCTTCAAGTATCTTCTGCTTCTATCAACTTTTCTGTACTCGACTGAAGAAGCCTACTGTGTAGGCGAAACGTTTCGAAATAAAGATACCTAACTGTTGCATATGTGTCTTACCTAACAACAACAAAGTTACTCCTTTTGTTCAGCCGCGCTTCTACCTTCCTCAGTTTTATCCTCGCACTTCTGGAAACTAGTTTTCCATTCGTTACATCTAGCCTATTTACCTTCCTTACTGCCAATTACTTCACATTCCTTACTACACTTACCATCTTTCTTATCTGAGAGTCTCATTTCTCATTCTCCTTCTTAAGAACCAGAACCTCATCCTTGAAATCTAGAACCTCATCCCTGATAACTAGACCCTCATCATTAAGATCTAGAACCTCATCCTTTACAAGTCTTAACTGTTTTCTGGAACTCTACAATGCTTCAGAAAGCTTATTGCACCAGCCAGTGTTTGCAAACACGTCACTCAAGGTTTCCCGAGAAAGTCACATAACTCTAGACAGGTTCACACATCCTCCCTTAACCACTGATCTATTCCACTATATAACTCAATATGTTTTATATATGTATATATATATTGACTTGCTTATTATTTAACTCTTCCAGTAACTTGAAATTAGGAAAATTTAATTGATATTAGTTCACAAAAAATCGCTAGCAAAAATAATTTTTTTCTCTCTATAATTTTTCTGCTATAACTGATCTCGTAGATTACAGACGTGATTATTATTTTTTTTTTTTGGACTCGGTGATATGAGTGTATAACAGCTTTTTGTAAATAAGAAGCAGGAACTCGCAGCCTAACCTCAATAAAAAGCTTCCCCGGTATACAAAGACTCTTGTTCCACCGTATTTGTGCAGAGACACCAGAGGTTTTTGTTGTGTCACCTATAAACCCGTTGTGGTTACTGCTTAAACCAGTCTGAGAGACCAAGCTTTTCTCTGGGTCAGGAGGTAAAGGCAGTAGTAGTAGTAGTAGTAGAAGGGGTGGTGGTGGTGGTGGTGGTGGTGGTGGTGGTGGTGGTAGTAGTAGTAGTGGTGGTGGTGGTAGCAGTAGTAGTAGTGGTGGTGGTGGTGGTAGCAGTAGTAGTAGTAGTATAGTGGTGGTGGTGGTAGCAGTAGTAGTAGTAGTATAGTGGTGGTGGTGGTAGCAGTAGTAGTAGTAGTATAGTGGTGGTGGTAGCAGTAGTAGTAGTAGTAGTATAGTGGTGGTGGTAGCAGTAGTAGTAGTAGTAGTGGTGGTGGTAGCAGTAGTAGTAGTAGTAGTAGTGGTGGTAGCAGTAGTAGTAGTAGTGGTGGTGGTGGTGGTGGTGGTGGTGGTGGTGGTCGGGGTGGTGGTGGTGGTGGTGGTGGTAGTAGTAGTAGTAGTAGTAGTAGTAGTAGTGGTGGTGGTGGTGGTGGTAGTAGTAGTAGTAGTAGTAGTAGTAGTAGTAGTAGTAGTGGTGGTGGTGGTAGTAGTGGTGGTGGTGGTGGAAGTAGTGGTGGTGGTGGTAGTAGTAGTAGCAGTAGTAGTAGTGGTAACAGTAGTAGTAGTAGTAGTGGTGGTGGTGGTAATAGTAGTAGTAGCAGTAGTAGTAGTAGTGGTAACAGTAGTAGTAGTAGTGGTGGTGGTAGTAGTAGTAGTAGTAGTAGTAGAAGTAGCAGCAGCAGCAACAGCAGTGCCAGGAATAGTAGTAGCAGTAACAGCAGTGACAGTAATAGTAGTAGCAGTAGCAGCAGTGCCAGTAACAGTAGTAGCAGTAGCAGCAGTGCCAGTAATAGTAGTAGCAGTAACAGCAGTGCCAGTAATAGTAGTAGCAGTAACAGCAGTGCCAGTAACAGTAGCAGCAGTGCCAGTAACAGTAGTAGCAGTAACAGCAGTGCCAGTAATAGTAGTAGCAGCAACAGCAGTGCCAGTAATAGTAGTAGCTGTAACAGCAGTGCCAGTAATAGTAGTAGCAGTAACAGCAGTGCCAGTAATAGTAGTAGCAGTAACAGCAGTGCCAGTAATAGTAGCAGCAACAGCAGTGCCAGTAATAGTAGTAGCAGCAGTGCCAGTAATAGTAGTAGCAGTAACAGCAGTGCCAGTAATAGTAGTAGCAGCAACAGCAGTGCCAGTAATAGTAGTAGCAGCAGTGCCAGTAACAGTAGTAGCAGTAACAGCAGTGCCAGTAATAGTAGTAGCAGTAACAGCAGTGCCAGTAATAGTAGTAGCAGTAACAGCAATGCCAGTAATAGTAGTAGCAGCAACAGCAGTGCCAGTAATAGTAGTAGCAGTAACAGCAGTGCCAGTAATAGTAGTAGCAGTAACAGCAGTGCCAGTAATAGTAGTAGCAGTAACAGCAGTGCCAGTAATAGTAATAGCAGTAACAGCAGTGCCAGTAATAGCAGCAACAGCAGTGCCAGTAACAGTAGCAGCAGTGCCAGTAACAGTAGCAGCAGTGCCAGTAACAGTAGCAGCAGTAACAGCAGTGCCAGTAACAGTAGCAGCAGTAACAGCAGTGCCAGTAACAGTAGCAGCAGTAACAGCAGTGCCAGTAATAGTAGCAGCAGTGCCAGCAGCAGCAACAGCAGTGCCAGTAACAGTAGCAGCAGTAACAGCAGTGCCAGTAGCAGTAACAGCAGTGCCAGTAACAGTAACAGCAGTGCCAGTAACAGTAGTAGCAGTAACAGCAGTGCCAGTAGCAGTAACAGCAGTGCCAGTAACAGTAACAGCAGTGCCAGTAACAGTAGTAGCAGCAACAGCAGTGCCAGTAACTGTAACAGCAGTGCCAGTAACAGTAGTAGCAGCAACAACAGTGCCAGTAACAGTAGCAGCAGTAACAGCAGTGCCAGTAGCAGTAACAGCAGTGCCAGTAACAGCAACAGCAGTGCCAGTAACAGTAGTAGCAGCAACAGCAGTGCCAGTAACAGTAGCAGCAGTAACAGCAGTGCCAGTAGCAGTAACAGCAGTGCCAGTAGCAGCAACAGCAGTGCCATTAACAGTAGTAGCAGCAACAGCAGTGCCAGTAACAGTAGCAGCAGTAACAGCAGTGCCAGTAGCAGTAACAGCAGTGCCAGTAACAGTAGTAGCAGCAACAGCAGTGCCAGTAACAGTAGCAGCAGTAACAGCAGTGCCAGTAACAGTAGTAGCAGTGCCAGTAACAGTAGTAGCAGCAACAGCAGTGCCAGTAACAGTAGCAGCAGTAACAGCAGTGCCAGTAACAGTAACAGCAGTGCCAGTAGCAGTAACAGCAGTGCCAGTAACAGTAGTAGCAGCAACAGCAGTGCCAGTAACAGTAGTAGCAGTAACAGCAGTGCCAGTAGCAGTAACAGCAGTGCCAGTAGCAGTAACAGCAGTGCCAGTAGCAGTAACAGCAGTGCCAGTAACAGTAACAGCAGTGCCAGTAACAGTAACAGCAGTGCCAGTAACAGTAACAGCAGTGCCAGTAACAGTAACAGCAGTGCCAGTAGCAGTAACAGCAGTGCCAGTAACAGTAACAGCAGTGCCAGTAACAGTAACAGCAGTGCCAGTAGCAGTAACAGCAGTGCCAGTAACAGTAACAGCAGTGCCAGTAACAGTAGTAGCAGCAACAGCAGTGCCAGTAACAGTAACAGCAGTAGCAGCAACAGCAGTGCCAGTAACAGTAACAGCAGTAGTAGCAGTAACAGCAGTGCCAGTAACAGTAACAGCAGTGCAGTAACAGTAACAGCAGTAGTAGCAGTAACAGCAGTGCCAGTAACAGTAACAGCAGTGCCAGTAACAGTAACAGCAGTGCCAGTAACAGTAACAGCAGTGCCAGTAGCAGTAACAGCAGTGCCAGTAACAGTAACAGCAGTGCCAGTAACAGTAACAGCAGTGCCAGTAGCAGTAACAGCAGTGCCAGTAACAGTAGTAGCAGTAACAGCAGTGCCAGTAGCAGTAACAGCAGTGCTAGTAACAGTAGTAGCAGCAACAGCAGTGCCAGTAACAGTAGTAGCAGTAACAGCAGTGCCAGTAGCAGTAACAGCAGTGCCAGTAACAGTAACAGCAGTGCCAGTAACAGTAACAGCAGTGCCAGTAACAGTAGAAACCGTCGTCTTGTATCATGTCATTTGCCAGAAATACATTGCATAATTAATGGCTTATTTTCGTGTACGAAAATATCACTATAAAACTATATATCTTATTAAAAAAAATAACGATTTTATTTTATTTTGACATGAGAATGGTGCAGGAGTAACCGAAAGTTTTCTCTCCGATGCCTACGATAATTATGAATTGATTTTATTAATAACTGGATACACTCATTTTGGCATGACAAAGGAGGTTACTACGTTACCTAAGTATCTTAAATCATGTGAGATGGCAAACCTGTTTGGCGAAAGTGAGAGTATAATCAGATAGAGCCCATGTGGGTCAGTTGGTTAGTAACCCAGCACACTACCCATGACTTCCTGACTTTTTTTTTTCCCTAGTTATCTGGGTATATTTTTGTTATTATACTTGGGATTTTAGCCTAGCGGGTCGTTAGCGACTCAGTCTTGTTTCATTTATGCAATTTGAGCTACAATGGTGTTTTTGTAGTGTTTTCATAGTTCTTTTGTTGGTCTGTAGGGTTAATCACAGCTGTTATTCGAAGCCTTTCACTGTGACAAATCTTCCTGGCGTTAAAGACTGAAAAACTTTAATACCAACAGTCTCGCCCTGTATTGTAAAGTCATCATTGGACGGCTACTACGTTAAACATTCTAATAAGTAAACGCAAGAATATATATACACTGTGTGTTGTGTGTCTCAGTGTATATACACTGTGTGTTGTGTGTCTCAGTGTATATACACTGTGTGTTGTGTCTCTCAGTGTATATACACTGTGTGGTGTGTCTCTCAGTGTATATACACTGTGTGGTGTGTCTCAGTGTATATACACTGTGTGGTGTGTCTCTCAGTGTATATACACTGTGTGGTGTGTCTCTCAGTGTATATACACTGTGTGGTGTGTCTCTCAGTGTATATACACTGTGTGGTGTGTGTCTCTCAGTGTATATACACTGTGTGGTGTGTCTCTCAGTGTATATACACTGTGTGGTGTGTCTCTCAGTGTATATACACTGTGTGGTGTGTCTCTCAGTGTATATACACTGCGTGGTGTGTGTCTCTCAGTGTATATACACTGTGTGGTGTGTCTCTCAGTGTATATACACTGTGTGGTGTGTGTCTCTCAGTGTATATACACTGTGTGATGTGTCTCTCAGTGTATATACACTGTGTGGTGTGTGTCTCTCAGTGTATATACACTGTGTGGTGTGTGTCTCTCAGTGTATATACACTGTGTGGTGTGTGTCTCTCAGTGTATATACACTGCGTGGTGTGTGTCTCTCAGTGTATATACACTGTGTGGTGTGTCTCTCAGTGTATATACACTGTGTGGTGTGTGTCTCTCAGTGTATATACACTGTGTGGTGTGTCTCTCAGTGTATATACACTGTGTGATGTCTCTCAGTGTATATACACTGTGTGGTGTGTGTCTCTCAGTGTATATACACTGTGTGGTGTGTCTCTCAGTGTATATACACTGTGGTGTGTCTCTCAGTGTATATACACTGTGTGGTGTGTGTCTCTCAGTGTATATACACTGTGTGGTGTGTGTCTCTCAGTGTATATACACTGTGTGGTGTGTCTCTCAGTGTATATACACTGTGGTGTGTCTCTCAGTGTATATACACTGTGGTGTGTCTCTCAGTGTATATACACTGTGTGGTGTGTGTCTCTCAGTGTATATACACTGTGTGGTGTGTGTCTCTTAGTGTATATACACTGTGTGGTGTGTCTCAGTGTATATACACTGTGTGGTGTGTCTCAGTGTATATACACTGTGTGGTGTGTCTCAGTGTATAAACACTGTGTGGTGTGTCTCAGTGTATATACACTGTGTGGTGTGTCTCAGTGTATATACACTGTGTGGTGTGTCTCTCAGTGTATATACACTGCGTGGTGTGTGTCTCTTAGTGTATATACACTGTGTGGTGTGTCTCTCAGTGTATATACACTGTGTGGTGTGTCTCAGTGTATATACACTGTGTGGTGTGTCTCTCAGTGTATATACACTGTGTGGTGTGTCTCTCAGTGTATATACACTGTGTGGTGTGTGTCTCAGTGTATATACACTGTGTGGTGTGTCTCTCAGTGTATATACACTGTGTGGTGTGTCTCTCAGTGTATATACACTGTGTGGTGTGTCTCTCAGTGTATATACACTGTGTGGTGTGTGTCTCTCAGTGTATATACACTGTGGTGTGTCTCAGTGTATATACACTGTGTGGTGTCTCAGTGTATATACACTGTGTGGTGTCTCAGTGTATATACACTGTGTGGTGTGTCTCTCAGTGTATATACACTGTGTGGTGTGTGTCTCAGTGTATATACACTGTGTGGTGTGTGTCTCAGTGTATATACACTGTGTGGTGTGTGTCTCAGTGTATATACACTGTGTGGTGTCTCAGTGTATATACACTGTGTGGTGTGTCTCTCAGTGTATATACACTGTGTGGTGTGTCTCTCAGTGTATATACACTGTGTGTTGTGTCTCAGTGTATATACACTGTGTGGTGTGTCTCTCAGTGTATATACACTGTGTGGTGTGTGTCTCTCTCAGTGTATATACACTGTGTGGTGTGTGTCTCTCAGTGTATATACACTGTGTGGTGTGTCTCTCAGTGTATATACACTGTGTGGTGTGTGTCTCTCTCAGTGTATATACACTGTGTGGTGTGTCTCTCAGTGTATATACACTGTGTGGTGTGTGTCTCTCAGTGTATATACACCACTGTGTGGTGTGTCTCTCAGTGTATATACACTGTGTGGTGTGTCTCTCAGTGTATATACACTGTGTTGTGTCTCAGTGTATATACACTGTGTGGTGTGTCTCTCAGTGTATATACACTGTGTGGTGTGTGTCTCTCAGTGTATATACACCACTGTGTGGTGTGTCTCTCAGTGTATATACACTGTGTGGTGTGTCTCTCAGTGTATATACACTGTGTGGTGTGTGTCTCTCAGTGTATATACACTGTGTGGTGTGTGTCTCTCAGTGTATATACACTGTGTGGTGTGTGTCTCTCAGTGTATATACACTGTGTGATGTGTCTCTCAGTGTATATACACTGTGTGATGTGTGTCTCTCAGTGTATATACACTGTGTGGTGTGTGTCTCAGTGTATATACACTGTGTGATGTGTCTCTCAGTGTATATACACTGTGTGGTGTGTGTCTCTCAGTGTATATACACTGTGTGATGTGTCTCTCAGTGTATATACACTGTGTGGTGTGTGTCTCTCAGTGTATATACACTGTGTGGTGTGTGTCTCAGTGTATATACACTGTGTGATGTGTCTCTCAGTGTATATACACTGTGTGATGTCTCTCAGTGTATATACACTGTGTGATGTCTCTCAGTGTATATACACTGTGTGGTGTGTCTCTCAGTGTATATACACTGTGTGGTGTGTCTCTCAGTGTATATACACTGTGGTGTGTCTCTCAGTGTATATACACTGTGTGGTGTGTCTCTCAGTGTATATACACTGTGTGGTGTGTCTCTCAGTGTATATACACTGTGTGATGTGTCTCTCAGTGTATATACACTGTGTGGTGTGTCTCTCAGTGTATATACACTGTGTGGTGTGTCTCAGTGTATATACACTGTGTGGTGTGTCTCAGTGTATATACACTGTGTGGTGTGTCTCAGTGTATATACACTGTGTGTTGTGTCTCTCAGTGTATATACACTGTGTGGTGTGTCTCTCAGTGTATATACACTGTGTGGTGTCTCAGTGTATATACACTGTGTGGTGTGTCTCAGTGTATATACACTGTGTGGTGTCTCTCAGTGTATATACACTGTGTGTTGTGTCTCTCAGTGTATATACACTGTGTGGTGTGTGTGTCTCTCAGTGTATATACACTGTGTGGTGTGTCTCAGTGTATATACACTGTGTGGTGTGTCTCTCAGTGTATATACACTGTGTGGTGTGTTTCAGTGTATATACACTGTGTGGTGTGTCTCAGTGTATATACACTGTGTGGTGTGTCTCAGTGTATATACACTCAGTGTATATACACTGTGTGGTGGTCAGTGTATATACACTGTGTGGTGTGTCTCTCAGTGTATATACACTGTGTGGTGTGTTTCAGTGTATATACACTGTGTGGTGTGTCTCAGTGTATATACACTGTGTGGTGTGTCTCAGTGTATATACACTGTGTGGTGTGTCTCTCAGTGTATATACACTGTGGTGTGTCTCAGTGTATATACACTGTGTGGTGTGTGTGTCTCTCAGTGTATATACACTGTGGTGTGTCTCAGTGTATATACACTGTGTTGTCTCTCAGTGTATATACACTGTGTGGTGTGTCTCTCAGTGTATATACACTGTGGTGTCTCTCAGTGTATATACACTGTGTGGTGTCTCTCAGTGTATATACACTGTGTTTACTCCACATTTTAGGGACTCGTGTCTCCTCGACTGGTAGTGAACGTGTTTAATAACTCTCGTGCAGTTATTGACTCTCAGGAAGCAAAACCATTCTTTGAAACTAATTTTTTTCCAGTTGAGATAGACTTGTGATTTTTATCTTACCGTAATGCAGTCATTCGAATGGTGTATCCTTAAATTTTTATGGGTATTGATTGAAAAATAAAAGTTGGCAATTTTAAGGCAATAAATAATCAAGATACAGTTTCCTAACTGATTTACAATAATTTAATAATGAATAAATACAGTGAAACCCATTTTTCTCGTTAGGTTCAGAATTATTTTTGTTGCGTACACAAATTTACGCTTGCCTTATTCGGCAACAAGAGCGTTGCTATTTAAGCCAAAATCGCAGGTTTTACCTATTCGGTACGACATATGTATATATATATGGGGAGGTGGTACCTCCCTATATTTTATATATATGCCGAGGCAGGTGATCCAAGTAAGAAGCACTTTCACCATCATCCACACTGTCTTTACAGAAGTGCTCAGCTATGGCAGTTTAGATGTCACTCCAAAGAGCCAGTATTTCAACACCCTCGTTTAAAGTGCAGGCATTGTACTTCTCATACTTTTCACCTCCAGAACTCAAGTCCTGCTAACCGGTTTCCCGGAAACCCTTCACAAAATATTACCCTGCTCACACTCCAACTGCTCGGCAGGTTTCAACAACTATTCGTCTCTATTCACCTCTATCTAACGCGTTCACACATGCCTGCTGCATGTCCAGGCCCCTTGCACATAAAACCTCTTTGACTCCCTCCCTCCATCCCTTCCTAGGACGACCCTTACCAGTCCTCCCCTCCACTACAAATTTATACACCCTCCAAGTCATTCTGTTTTGAAGACCGAGAGACTTATGCAACATATTGGAATCTTTATTAAGGAAATGTTTCGCCACACAGTGGCTTCATCAGTCCAATACAAAGGAGAGAGGGATAAGGAGAGAAGTTTCGCCACTGTGTTGCGAAACGTTTCCTTAATAAAGATTCCCATATGTTGCATAAATATCTCAATCTTCAACTTGTCTATTTTCACACTATTTATGACATCTGTCAGACATTGCAGCATCATGGGAACTTGATACACGGAATTCTTCAATATTTGTCCAACCTTTGGACGAAGATTTACACTAGTGGATGGTTCCACTGTGATCCCGCCTCCTCCTGCTTCCACTCACCTGTCTACAGCATATAAGTCACTTCTCCGGCCATATGCTGTACTTTCTACAAGAGTGATGGACTGAACACATCGATTCCAGGCTGAGGGACTGAGTACCTCAAACTCCTCCTCTCCTTACCCCTCTCTGCTTTGTGTTGGACTGAAGAAGCCACTGTCAGAGAATATTGAGGAAAATTAAGGCACACGGAATAGGAGAAGAATTTTTTTCCTGGATAGAGGCATGGTTGACAGATAGGCAGCAGAGAGTTTGCATAAATAGGGAGAAATCAGAATGGGGGCACGTCACAAGCGGTGTGCCACAGAGGTCAGTGTTGGGCCCGTTGTTGTTCACAATCTACATAAACGACATAGATGAGGGAATAAAGAGCGATATAAGCAAGTTTGCTGATGACACCAAAATAGGAGGACGAATTTATACTGACGAGGACAGAGCACTCCAGGAAGATTTAAATAGATTGATGCAGCGGTCGGAGAAGTGGCAGATGCAGTTTAATATAGACAATTGCAAAGTTCTAAACACTGGACAGGAAAATAACTATGCCACATAGAAACTAAATAATGTAGATCTTTATATTACTGTCTGCGAAAAGGATTTGGGAGTACTGGTTAGCAGTAACAATGTATAAGTGTTTGCAATAAAGAGAACAGAATCCTTGGCTTCATATCAAGTATAAATAATAGGAGTCCTCAGGTTGTTCTTCAACTCTATATATCCTTGGTTAGGCCTCATTTAGATTATGCTGAACAGTTCTGGTCACCGTATTACAGAATGGATATAAATGCTCTGGAAAACGTACAGAGAAATATGACAAAGTTGATCCCATGTATCAGAAATCTTCCCTATGAGGATAGACTAAGGGCCCTGAATCTGCACTCTCTAGAAAGGCGTAGAATTAGGGGGGATATGATTGAGGTGTATAAATGGAAAACAGGAATAAATAAAGGGGATGTAAATAGGGTGCTAAAAATATCTAGCCAAGACAGGATTCACAGCAATGGCTTTAAGCTGGAAGAATTCAGATTCAGGAAGGATATAGGAAAGCACTGGTTTGGTAATAGAATTGTGGATGAGTGGAACAAACTCCCGAGTACCGTCATAGAGGCTAAAACGTTGTATAGTTTTAAAAATACGTTAGATAAATACATGAGTGGGTGTGGGTGAATGTGAGTTGGACCTGACTAGCTTGTGCTACTAGGTCAGATGCCGTGCTCCTTGCTTAAGTGAATGTGACCTGACCTGACTAGGTTGGGGCATTGGCTTGGGCCGGTGGTGGTTTTGAACCTGCCTTGCATGGGCCAGTAGGCCTGCTGCAGTGTTCCTTCTTTCTTATGTTCTTATGTTCTGTGTGGTGAAACGTTTCTTCAATAAAGATTCCCATATGATGCATAAGTGTCTCAATCTTCAACCTGTCGATTTTCAAACCATTTATCACATTCTATTTTGCTCCATTCTCTCTAAATGATCAAACTACCTCAGTAATCCCTCTTCAGACCCCCACACCTCCTCCTAATTTTCCACACTACGAATTCTCTGCAAATATTACACCACACATTGCCCTAAGATACGACATCTCCACTGCTCCAGCATCCTCCTCCCTGTAGTATTTACAACCCAAGCTTCACACCCATATAAGAATGTTGGTACCACTATACTCTCATACATTCCCTTCTTTGCTTCCATGGGTAACGTTTTTTGTCCCCACAGACACCTCAATGTACCACTCATCTTTTTTCCTTCATCAGTTCTATGGTTAACCTCATCCTTCATAAACCCATCCGCTGACAAGTCAACTCCCAAATATCTGACAACATTCACTTCTTCCATACTCCCTCTCAAATGTGATATCCAATTTTTTTTTGCCTAACTCGTTTAATACCCTCATCACCTTACTCTTATCCATGTTCACTTTCAACTTCCTTTACACACCTCCCAAACTCGTTCGCTAAAGTTGGCAACTTCTCTTTAGAATCTCCCAAAAGCACAGTATCATCAGCAAAAAGTAACTGTAACAACTCTCATTTGTATTTGATTCCCCATAATATATATATGAAGTCAACGCCATAAGTTTGCAGGTTCGAGTTCTGCTGTGGACGTAGAGATGTTATGTATATATATGAACATTAAAATGGTATAAAATACCGACAGGCTGTTAGGTAAGACACATATGCAACAGTTAGGTATCTTTATTTCGAAACGTTTCGCCTACACAGTAGGCTTCTTCAGTCGAGTACAGAAAAGTTGATAGAATCAGAAGAGACTTGAAGACGATGTAATCAGTCCATCACCCTTAAAGTTTTGAGGTGGTCAGTCCCTCAGTCTGGAGAAGAGCATTGTTCCATAGTTCCATATTGTTTCAGACTATGGAACAATACTCTTCTCCAGACTGAGGGACTGACCACCTCACAACTTTAAGGGTGATGGACTGATTACATCGTCTTCAAGTCTCTTCTGCTTCTATCAACTTTTCTGTACTCGACTGAAGAAGCCTACTGTGTAGGCGAAACGTTTCGAAATAAAGATACCTAACTGTTGCATATGTGTCTTACCTAACAACATGTGTATATATATATATATATATATATATATATATATATATATATATATATATATATATATATATATATATATATATATATATATATATATATATATATAAGTAGTATCAAGCAAGTCCATGGTCGACAGGAATATAATTGAATCTTGTTTCATAAAAAGCAGTTTTGACAATAATATATTTCCTTTGGTTTATATAAATTAGATCCATTTATAATTAATAGAATTTGGGAAGAATTTAATAATACACTGGACAAATAATTTTTAAATTTTCTTGGGTAGAATAGCTTCGGGGTGAGTTGTGCAAAGGACCTATCCAAGTTGGGTCGCCGCGCGTCACGTGTTTAACCGTTGTGGGATCTGATAGTGAGGTGCTGGCCGGACCCCTTATATAGCTTCCTTGGATGCTTCACTTTCATAGTTCCTTGATAATGTGAGTAGTCACGAAAGCGCTTGGAATTTCTCTATTATTTCAGAGTGGTTGTTTTGCATATTTTGAAATCACCTGTTTACTGTGATCTTATTGCATATATATATATATATATATATATATATATATATATATATATATATATATATATATATATATATATATATATATATATATATGTGTGTGTGTGTACTCACATAGTTGTGGTAGAAGGGGTCAAGTCACAGCTCCTGGCCCCGTGTGTGTGTACAGATACACACCAAGAAGAGTATATCAGTATATACTAAGAGGTGTAATCTTTCAGTAGATATACACAACGAAATGTGTATCAGTGAGTATATGTACCGAGAGGTATAGTCCTCTCTGGGAGAAATGCCTCTCTCCTTACAGAGTACTCTTTTCCACAGGGTGCCACTCTCCACAGGGTATCACTCGGCCCACAGGGTGTTTGCCTAAGAACGTAACATCGTTTTCGGCATAAATGACGAAGCTATTTTCCCTTTCGTCGAAAACTGTTGACACAACCAATAAAACGACACTTATTATGAACAAGAATTAAGGAAAAATTACTTCTAATAATCTTACATATTTTGTGACTAAGAATTGTGGAATGTGATGGTGAATTGATGGCGACAGTAGCAAGTTGATAATGTGAATCCAATAGTGTTAAAAAGGGAATGAATATGTTTAAGAGAGTTCAGATAATTGTATGTTTTTTATGTACAGTATTCTTAAAATAAAGATATGTATTTGTAACCAAAGAGTTCTGCACCACCACCTCCATTATCACCAAACTGTTCTGCACCACCACCTCCATTATCACCAAACTACTGCCCCCATCACAATCATCTCAACCACCAGTTAAGCCACCACCACCATCACCATCACCACTCCAACTACCACCACCACCACAACTACCACCACCATCACCACTCCAACTACCACCACCACCCCAACTACCACCACCACCACCACCCCAACTACCACCACTACCACCACCACCACCACTACCACAACTACCACCACCACCACCACCCTCACACTGACGACTATACCCACAAAACATCCTAACATACTGAACATACAACACCACATATCCGTCATACAATAATCACTGAGAATACAATATCTCACATTCACTATACAACAACTAACCACAGAACATGCAACATCACAGACACAATACAGTTAACCACTGGTTGGTTGGCTAATTGGGCTTAAGAGCCTATTACACCAAAGTTATTAAGAAATATATGCAAGTTACCTGTTTCTCACCAGTCAGATATACTCTCACCATACATACAATGAGAGATATACACCACACGATGTATATTCTGGCGAACTAGTGTGTGCAACACAAGCGTCATCAACTACCATTGCAATCATCGTTCATGGCACAAATAACTTACCAGCCACGAACTTCTCATTAACTCTAAACACAAAAATGTAATAGAGCCTTGAACAAACGAATCCACGTGGAGAAAATAAATGTCTTAAACACACAGGGTGGAGAAAAAACTCTTATTGACAAAGTTCTATACATATCTTATCGGGTTTGAATCCTATCAACTATACAAGAATTTTTAAGGGTGTGTCACCTGTACACCACCAGTCAGGGATACTTTAATACCTAAAATTGGGATTAGTGTATATTCCCAATATATATATTCACCGAAAAATGTACTTCGCTTGGTAGGCAACGATCTCGTCTCCCACACACTGAGTGTCCGTGGTTCGATCCCCGGCCGGGTTGAAACATTGGGCGTGTTTCCATATACCTGTTGTCACCGTTCACCTAGCAGCAAGTAGGTACCTGGGTGTTAGTCGACTGTTGTTGGTGGCATCCTGGGGGACAAGATTAAAGGACCACAATGGAAATAAGTTAGACAGTCCTCGATGGCGCACTGACTTTCATGGGTTATCCTGGGTGGCTAACCCTCCGGGGTTAAAAATCTTAATAAAATATTTTATCTATCTTACCTTATGTTACACACACACACACATACACACATGTGACGAGGTGTCAGAGTGGGCGCCTGTGACGAGCGGGGTTCCACACGGGTCAGTCCTAGGGTCTGTGCTATTTTTGGTATATGTGAATGACATAACGGAAGGGATAGAGTATAATCTTGGTGGCCAAAGACTGCAAACCTCACTCAAGGAAAAAGATCTTGAGGTGAGTATAATACCGAGCGCAAGTCCTGCTGCAGCGTACGGACGTCTACCAAACCTGAGAATAGCGTTCAGATACCTCAGTAAGGAATAGTTCAAGACTCTGTACAGCATGTACGTCAGGCCCATACTGGAGTATGCAGCACCAGTTTAGAACCCACACCTGGTCAAGCACTTTCAAGAAATTAGAGAAAGGTTTGCAACAAGACTAGTTTCAGAGCAAAGGGGAATATCCTACGAAGAAATGTTAAGGGAAATTGGCCTGACGACACTGGAGGGCAAGAAGGTTAGGGAAGACATGATAACGACATACAAAATACTGCAAGGAATTGACAAGGTGGACAGAGACAGGATGTTCCAGAGATGGGACACAGATGAGTCAAAGGGATGTTAGGAAGTATTCCTTTAGCCATAGAGTTGTCAGGAAGTGGAATAATAGTCTGGCAGGTGACGTAGTGGAGGCAGGAACCATAAATGGTTTTAGGACGAGGTTTGACAAAGCTCATGGAGCAGGGAGAGAGAGGACCTAGTAGAGGTCAGTGAAGAGGCGGGGCCAGCAGCTATGAATCGACCCCTGCAACCAGAAATAGGTGTGTACACACGCACACACACACACATTTCTCTGTACTGAAATTTTCAGTTTGCAGAAAAGGACCCTCAGAGTCGACAAAAGTACCATTCTTAGTAACAGATCTTGAGACACGTGTTTGATATCGAGGCGGACAAGACATACGGGCAGTCACCTTACCCCCTGTATTTCAGAGTAATAATAATAACAATTGAGCTCCATCTAGTTAAGAGAGATAAGATATTCTTCAGATTTTTAACCCTGGAGGGTTAGCCACCCAGGATAATCCAAGAAAGTCAGTGCGTCATTGAAGACTGTGTTATTTCCATTGTGGTCCTCAATCTTGTCCCCCAGGATGCGACCCACACTGGTCGACTAACATCCAGGTACCTATTTGCTGCTAGGTGAACAGGAGAGCACGTGTAAGGAAACCCCTCGAAATGTTTCCACCCGCCGGGAGTCGAACCCGGGTCCTCCGCGTGTGAAGCGAGAGCTTTAGCCACCAGGCCACCGGGCCACCTAAAGTTCGCCTCTGCAGCTCTTTCAACATCAGCCTCGACTCTACAGTAGGAGACACTTATTGTATGTTGCAAAAAAAAGCTTGTCGGAAGTTGCAGAGAATTGCATGAAGCAGTTGGGAATACTAGGTGTTGCATACAATTGAGAGAGAGCTTGTGAAAAATGACAGATTTTTTTTAAGGTGTGAGTTATACTGCGTCAACATGAAGTGCGTAACTGCGGTCGTTAGTATCTGAGAGTTGCTGGCACTGGCTGCCAGTCACTCTATAGAGCACGCAGAGTCATACCAAGTATCTGCTTGACGGTAGTACCTGCCATTCTTTACAAATATACTTAACCAGTCGCCATATTAAGTAGCTGCGACTTTAGCTAAATAAAAATCTTACCATTAATCGTGTGGAGAGTTGGTTTGATAAATTTAAAACCTATCGACTGGTTGGTTTGTTAGATTTGATTAAAGCTTGTGTCAACTTCAAGGAAATTATTAATCCTGTGTCACTACACCAATTATTAGCACCAACATTAGGAATTCAATTAAACTCGAAATGGGTATACTGCATATATACCACCTCGCGGTATATATGATGAAAAATATGCAGTGAAATCACGGGAAACAGGTGATATCACAGTATTCAAAATAACCATTGAGAAAACGGAAATTTCATAGTGGAATTACGTTATTTTTTCACTGGTTATTTTGCATACTGAGAAATATGCGTCCACCATTCTGCCGGTCAAACACGTCTTTTTCATTCAACAGCCGTCGGTTGTGGTAAAGCTGTAGTCAAAGCCTATGACAATTTTATACCATACAAATATTATTAGTATATATACATAATGTCATTATCATCTAGTACAACAGTAATTAAGCCTACAAATATGTATCTACAGTCAGTTTAATCGTCGCTGACTGTCTTCATTACTTACTGTAGGTAGTCTGGGTGTAAAATGTTTGATGTGAGGTCAGACACAGATAGTTGCAAATTATTGACCAAAGATTGAAGTTGAACTTCTGTGGATTTCCTATTACATAGGTTGTCGAGAGAATGTTAAGTTGATGTTGTCGAGAGAATGGTAAGTTGATGTTGTCGAGAGAATGTTAAGTTGATGTTGTCGAGAGAATGTTAAGTTGATGTTGTCGAGAGAATGTTAAGTTGATGTTGTCGAGAGAATGTTAAGTTGATGTTGTCGAGAGAATGTTAAGTTGATGTTGTCGAGAGAATGTTAAGTTGATGTTGTCGAGAGAATGTTAAGTTGATGTTGTCGAGAGAATGTTAAGTTGATGTTGTCGAGAGAATGTTAAGTTGATGTTGTCGAGAGAATGTTAAGTTGATGTTGTCGAGAGAATGGTAAGTTGATGTTGTGTTGTCGAGAGAATGGTAAGTTGATGTTGTCGAGAGAATGTTAAGTTGATGTTGTCGAGAGAATGTTAAGTTGATGTTGTCGAGAGAATGTTAAGTTGATGTTGTCGAGAGAATGTTAAGTTGATGTTGTCGAGAGAATGTTAAGTTGATGTTGTCGAGAGAATGTTAAGTTGATGTTGTCGAGAGAATGTTAAGTTGATGTTGTCGAGAGAATGTTAAGTTGATGTTGTCGAGAGAATGTTAAGTTGATGTTGTCGAGAGAATGTTAAGTTGATGTTGTCGAGAGAATGTTAAGTTGATGTTGTCGAGAGAATGTTAAGTTGATGTTGTCGAGAGAATGTTAAGTTGATGTTGTCGAGAGAATGTTAAGTTGATGTTGTCGAGAGAATGTTAAGTTGATGTTGTCGAGAGAATGTTAAGTTGATGTTGTCGAGAGAATGTTAAGTTGATGTTGTCGAGAGAGAGTAAGTTGATGTTGTCGGGAGAATGTTAAGTTGATGTTGTCGAGAGAATGTTAAGTTGATGTTGTCGAGAGAATGTTAAGTTGATGTTGTCGAGAGAATGTTAAGTTGATGTTGTCGAGAGAATGTTAAGTTGATGTTGTCGAGAGAATGTTAAGTTGATGTTGTCGAGAGAATGTTAAGTTGATGTTGTCGAGAGAATGTTAAGTTGATGTTGTCGAGAGAATGTTAAGTTGATGTTGTCGAGAGAATGTTAAGTTGATGTTGTCGAGAGAATGTTAAGTTGATGTTGTCGAGAGAATGTTAAGTTGATGTTGTCGAGAATGTTAAGTTGATGTTGTCGAGAGAATGTTAAGTTGATGTTGTCGAGAGAATGTTAAGTTGATGTTGTCGAGAGAATGTTAAGTTGATGTTGTCGAGAGAATGTTAAGTTGATGTTGTCGAGAGAATGTTAAGTTGATGTTGTCGAGAGAATGTTAAGTTGATGTTGTCGGCAGAATGTTAAGTTGAGAGAATGTTAAGTTGATGTTGTCGAGAGAATGTTAAGTTGATGTTGAGAATGTTAAGTTGATGTTGTCGGGAGAATGTTAAGTTGATGTTGTCGAGAGAATGTTAAGTTGATGTTGTCGAGAGAATGTTAAGTTGATGTTGTCGAGAGAATGTTAAGTTGATGTTGTCGAGAGAATATTAAGTTGATGTTGTCGAGAGAATGTTAAGTTGATGTTGTCGAGAGAATGTTAAGTTGATGTTGTCGAGAGAATGTTAAGTTGATGTTGTCGTGAGAATGTTAAGTTGATGTTGTCGAGAGAATGTTAAGTTGATGTTGTCGAGAGAATGTTAAGTCGATGTTGTCGAGAGAATGTTAAGTTGATGTTGTCGAGAGAGAATTATAAGTTGATGTTGTCGAGAGAATGTTAAGTTGATGTTGTCGAGAGAATGTTAAGTTGATGTTGTCGAGAGAATGTTAAGTTGATGTTGTCGAGAGAATGTTAAGTTGATGTTGTCGAGAGAATGTTAAGTTGATGTTGTCGAGAGAATGTTAAGTTGATGTTGTCGAGAGAATGTTAAGTTGATGTTGTCGAGAGAATGTTAAGTTGATGTTGTCGAGAGAATGTTAAGTTGATGTTGTCGAGAGAATGTTAAGTTGATGTTGTCGAGAGAATGTTAAGTTGATGTTGTCGAGAGAATGTTAAGTTGATGTTGTCGAGAGAATGTTAAGTTGATGTTGTCGAGAGAATGTTAAGTTGATGTTGTCGAGAGAATGTTAAGTTGATGTTGTCGAGAGAATGTTAAGTTGAGAGAATGTTAAGTTGATGTTGTCGAGAGAATGTTAAGTTGATGTTGTCGAGAGAATGTTAAGTTGATGTTGTCGAGAGAATGTTAAGTTGATGTTGTCGAGAGAATGTTAAGTTGATGTTGTCGAAAATGGTAAGTTGATGTTGTCGAGAGAATGTTAAGTTGATGTTGTCGAGAGAATGTTAAGTTGATGTTGTCGAGAGAATGTTAAGTTGATGTTGTCGAGAGAATGTTAAGTTGATGTTGTCGAGAGAATGTTAAGTTGATGTTGTCGAGAGAATGCTAAGTTGATGTTGTCGAGAAAATGTTAAGTTGATGTTGTCGAGAGAATGTTAAGTTGATGTTGTCGTGAGAATGTTAAGTTGATGTTGTCGAGAGAATGTTAAGTTGATGTTGTCGAGAGAATGTTAAGTTGATGACTAGATTACTCTAGCAATAAACAAAAAATATGTTAAAATATTATTTTGTTCATTTAAACCGGGTGAAGAGGACAGCAAAGAGTTACACACATTCATTGTCAGGTCAGACCTGACCATGGACCTGGTCACGGGGGCGTCGACCCCCGAAATACCCTCCATGTATCATGATGAAATAAGTCAAGTAAAACATGACTAAGGAGAAATTATATTAAAATTAACAGTCTAAAAGACTGACAGCTGGACTAAGGGTCGGCGCCTAGTATCCCTGGGTGTCCCTAACAGTATCCCTGAGTGTCCCTAACATTATCCCTAACAGTATCCCTGACAGTATCCCTAACAGTATCCCTGAGTGTCCCTAACAGTATCCCTAACAGTATCCCTGACAGTATCCCTGGGTGTCCCTAACAGTATCCCTGACAGTATCCCTGAGTGTCCCTAACAGTATCCCTGAGTGTCCCTAACAGTATCCCTGACAGTATCCCTAACAGTATCCCTGACAGTATCCCTAACAGTATCCCTGAGTGTCCCTAACAGTATCCCTGACTGTATCCTAAACAGTATCCCTGACAGTATCCCTGAGTGTCCCTAACAGTATCGCTGACAGTATCCCTGAGTGCCCCTAACAGTATCCCTAACAGTATCCCTGAGTGTCCCTAACAGTATCCCTGAGTGCCCCTAACAGTATCCCTAACAGTATCCCTGAGTGTCCCTAACAGTATCCCTGAGTGCCCCTAACAGTATCCCTGAGTGCCCCTAACAGTATCCCTGACAGTATCCCTAACAGTATCCCTGAGTGTCCCTAACAGCATCCCTGACAGTGTCCCCTAACAGTATCCCTGAGTGTCCCTAACAGTATCCCTAACAGCATCCCTGACAGTGTCCCCTAACAGCATCCCTGACAGTGTCCCTAACAGTATCCCTAACAGTATCCCTGACAGTACAGAATGTCATTCACATAAGATATAAAAGGTGTGGAGGGGAGACAGGAGCTACACAGTGGAACATTATACATTTTAGTGACCAAACACGTAACCCTTTACAAACACATCCAGAATATTATACAGGAAATAACTGCATTGTTAATGATAACAATATTAATGATAACATTGTTAATAATATTGTTAATGATAACAATGTTAATGATAACATTGTTAATGATGACATTGTCAATAATAACATTGTTAATAATAACATTGTATCCACACTTTCCATAGCTCGTTGAACTTGTTATTTGAGGTGAATCCAATACGGTAAATATAACATTAATATATTACAATTATATATGAAATTATAATATATTAATGACTTAACGTTAATATTTGCCTTGTGAGACATCACAAAGACCACTGTGACATCTGGCTGGCCCGGTGGCCTGGTGGCTAAAGCTCCCGCTTCACACACGGAGGGCCCGGGTTCGATTCCCGGCGGGTGGAAACATTTGACACGTTTCCTTACACCTGTTGTCCTGTTCACCTAGCAGAAAATAGGTACCTGGGTGTTAGTCGACTGGTGTGGGTCGCATCCTGGGGGACAAGATTAAGGACCACAATGGAAATAAGTTAGACAGTCCTCGATGACGCACTGACTTTCTTGGGTTATCCTGGGTGGCTAACCCTCCGGGGTTAAAAATCTGAACAAAATCTTATCTTATCTCTCTCTCTCTTATCTTCTTCTGGCGCTGCCCCTCACAGGCCGTACAAAAATTACCTCTCGTAGTACGAAGTGTATTTGTTACACGTTATATAATGTAACAACTCATCCTTGGCTTACATATACAATGTGTGACTGTACTGGAATGAGATAATGATTATATTACAGTCATATAATCGTTACAATAGTCATATATTATGACTATTGTAGCAACCAGTTGGAAGGTTCCTGTTATATCTTTTCACACTACGTAACTGCCTGCACAGATACACTTGTATTAGTGCATTTCTTGGTATTATTGTAAGTTGTAATCTGTTAATTTTGTAATCGATGAATATCTAATACAATTAATCTAAAATTGAATAATGTAAATATTGTAATTCGAGAAATTTGCTGGAAATAGCAAACAGAACTGCGACTTATGATTTAAGGTTGATGTATACCATGAAGGGTGTTCCGGGGGTCAGCGCTCCTGCAGCTCGGTCCATGACCAGGACTCGTGGTGGATCAGGGTCTGATCAACCAGGCTGTTACTGCTGGTAGCACGCAAACCGACGTACAAACCACAGCCCGGCTGGTCAGGTACTGACTTTAGATATCTGTCCAGTCCCCAGTTGAAAACAGCCAGGGGTCTATTGGTATCCTCTTTATGAATACTGGGAGGCAGTTGAACAGTCTTGGGCCCCTGACACTGTGTTGCCTCTTAGCGTACTCATGGAGACCCTGTATTTCATTTACAAATAAAAAAAATATGTTTGAACGCTTCAGAATTCTTGCTTAAACATAAAATTTGAATATATCATTACCAGTAGTAATAAGAGTGTCATGCTTCAGATAAAAACTATTTTCTTGTGTCTCGATAATAAAACATTCTTGATACATGCTTGACCACCAGGCAGGCGGGAGAGATACATGATTATATACACTTGGAGAATATCAGAGGGATTAGTACCAAACTTGCACACGAAAATCACTCCCTGTGACAGCAAAAGACTCGACAGGAGATGCAATATTTCCCCAATGAAAAGCAGGGGCGCCACTAGTATGATAGTGACAACACAATAAGTGTTAAGGGCCCAAGACTGTTCAACTGCCTTCCAGCCTCCCAGCATGCATAAGGGGGATTACCAATAGACCCCTGACTGTCTTCAAGAAGGCACTGGACAGGCATCTAAAGTCAGTACCTGACCAGCTGGGTTGTAGTTCGTACATCAGCTTGTGTGCGGCCAGCAGTAACAGCCTGATTGATCAGGCCCTGATCCACCATGAGGACTGGACACAGACCGAGCCGCGGGGCGTTGACCCCCGAAACCCTCTCCAGGTATACCTGTGAATGCACGTCCAAACTCTATGGGAGCTAATGATATTACTCTGCGGTGGAAAACCTCGCTGAGGGCTAGCGAATGCTTGACCACTGAACGGTGTCCTGTACCTCGATCGCTAACTCACTCAGCGCACACACTGAGGTCCGGGGGTCGATCCCTAATAAGGCTGGAAACGTTATGAAGTGTTTCCTTAAGATACATGCTGTCCATGTTCACCCATCAGTAAAATAGGTACCTGGGTGTTACTGGACTGGTGTTTACCTGGAGTCGCATCCTGGGACAAAACTGACCTAATTTGCGGGAAATGTTCAGCATAACAAGTGACTTTCTATATAGTAGTATGACTCAAGAAATCGTAATGACACGATTGCAAATAAACCGACGGGCTAACGCGACGGGCTGGAGTTTTGAGACTCTATGACCGCGGGTTCAATCCCGGCCGGGGGTATGGTTTATATAGTAGTATGTTATTGATGTCAGCTATGGTCTGTATACCTTGTACATGTACTGGTAGAAATATAGATATTATTATTATTATTATTATTATTATTATTATTATTATTATTATTATTATTATTAAGATTTGTGTCAGGGGAACATAACTCTTCCTTGATGACCAAAATACCAACACCAGTAGGCCTACTTTACTCGTTAAACCTGGTAATTCACATGTATATAAGTTAAGCCAAGAAATTCAAGAATAAACGTAATGGCTAGAAAGAGAAAATTACATATAGTCGTATTTGAGGAAGACCAAAGGTAAATAATATCACCTTGTCTTATTATGGTGCTTTGTTAATATATAAGATCAAAGTCTCCATATTTTATAAGTCCATAAACGTAATAGAGAACTTAGTATAGAACTTTGATTAAGCTGATAGAATGACTGGACACACATTTACACTCAACTTCCTCATCATCTGGCAACACTGTCCACTCTCACTCTTCTTGCATCATACATGTTGCCATCACCCTTATTTTATCTTATTTATTTTACTGCTATTCCTGTTTCAGACACAACTTTACTTAGATTCTTCATTGTTCTTAACCATTTTGAATTCCACTGTTTCCACCTGTTTGCTTCACCATCTGTAGTAATTGCAATAAAAGGTCGAGATAATTGATATATTGCAAGCCAGGATCAGCTGTTGAGAAAAGTGACACAGACTGACCAAAGGTAACAGGGAAGCGTTATTTCCTAACCTAACATACATACATATTATATATATATATATATATATATATATATATATATATATATATATATATATATATATATATATATATATATATATATATATATATATATATGTGTGTGTGTGTGTGTGTGTGTGTGTGTGTGTGTACTCACCTAATTGTGGTTGCAGGGGTCGATACTCAGCTCCTGGCCCAGCCTCTTCACTGATCGCTACTAGGTCCTCTCTCTCTCTGCTTCCTGAGCTGTATCATACCTCTTCTTAAAACTATGTATGGTTCCTGCCTCCACTACTTCACTTGCGTGTGTGTGTACTCACCTATTTTTTGGTTGCTGGGGTCGAGATATAGCTCCTGACCCCATATTGTGTGTGTGCGTGTACTCACCTGTTTGTGGTTGCTGGGGTCGAGATATAGCTCCTGGCCCCATTGCTATATATTGTGTGTGTGTACACAGTTTTCAGAAATTCAGAGAAATAATAAAACTTTTTACGAGCATATGAACTACACGGAGTGTGACCTGTAGCCTAAAATTATTGTTGTTTTGTACTGTGTTAGACATGCCTAGCTTATTATGCTTCGTTAATTCCTAGCTGCTAGTTGTCGTGGAGATGTCATCACGTTGTCGTGGAGATGTCATCTCGTTGTCGTGGAGATGTCATCACGTTGTCGTGGAGATGTCATCACGTTGTCGTGGAGATGTCATCTCGTTGTCGTGGAGATGTCATCTCGTTGTCGTGGAGATGTCATCACGTTGTCGTGGAGATGTCATCTCGTTGTCGTGGAGATGTCATCTCGTTGTCGTGGAGATGTCATCTCGTTGTCGTGGAGATGTCATCTCGTTGTCGTGGAGATGTCATCTCGTTGTCGTGATGTCATCTCGTTGTCGTGGAGATGTCATCTCGTTGTCGTGATGTCATCTCGTTGTCGTGGAGATGTCATCTCGTTGTCGTGGAGATGTCATCACGTTGTCGTGGAGATGTCAGCCTGTGCATGTACTTAGATACACATCTCTCAGTGTATATAAACCAAGACATACACCTCTCAGTGTATATAAACCAAGACATACACCTCTCAGTGTATATAAACCAAGACATACACCTCTCAGTGTATATAAACCAAGACATACACCTCTCAGTGTATATAAACCAAGACATACACTTCTCAGTGTATATAAACCAAGACATACACTTCTCAGTGTATATAAACCAAGACATACACTTCTCAGTGTATATAAACCAAGACATACACCTCTCAGTGTATATAAACCAAGACATACACTTCTCAGTGTATATAAACCAAGACATACACTTCTCAGTGTATATAAACCAAGACATACACTTCTCAGTGTATATAAACCAAGACATACACCTCTCAGTGTATATAAACCAAGACATACACCTCTCAGTGTATATAAACCAAGACATACACCTCTCAGTGTATATAAACCAAGACATACACCTCTCAGTGTATATAAACCAAGACATACACTTCTCAGTGTATATAAACCAAGACATACACTTCTCAGTGTATATAAACCAAGACATACACTTCTCAGTGTATATAAACCAAGACATACACCTCTCAGTGTATATAAACCAAGACATACACTTCTCAGTGTATATAAACCAAGACATACACTTCTCAGTGTATATAAACCAAGACATACACTTCTCAGTGTATATAAACCAAGACATACACCTCTCAGTGTATATAAA
>NC_091372.1:6967699-6982699 GCF_038502225.1 Cherax quadricarinatus
TATCACAGTACGTGATATTACGGACTAAATTCGTACTGGATACACTTTGTGGCTTTGAAGATACATTGTTGCACGGACGAGTTACGAAGGTGTTGCAATATTACGGTACTTTCAAAAATTTGATGACCGCTCTAGCGCGGTTTACCATTAGTTAATTTAGAGAATGACTGCTATGAAACTAACTTATTTTCACAGTTTATGCAAATATCGCAAATAAGCGGTACAAGATGCAAGATAGGGGGGAGCTGAAAGATAGCTCTAGGCCTTTCGTATTGCAATCAGCACGTCATGAGCTTGGATTGTTGCAGAAAAGAGGAGGATTAAGCTGATACGATCACAGGGGCGCCTTTCCTGGAGTGAGGCAGAGGCGGGAGGCATGAGGCAGGCAGGGGGCAACATCCCGCCAGATTTCTTCCCATTTATGCAAACTGCATGTTGCCTGTCAGTCAGGCAGACCTCTTTCCAGGATTTTTTTCCCTCAAGCATGTGCATGAATTCCTGAAGCAACAAACAACCTCTCCGATCTTCTCTACCTCCCCAGAGAATCATTCCCGAAATTCGAGAACGGATCTTCCACTATGAACCCGCCGTAATCAGCCTGTACAGCGTCTCCACTTCGAGCTGAACCTTGACCCTACTCTGCGCCTCCCTGCCAGCCAGCCACTCACTGCAGTCATCATCGCCAGTCGGACCGCCCCTGCAGTCGTCCCTGCAGCAGCCCCTGCAGCCCCCCTGCAGCAGCCCCTGCAGCCGCCCATACACTGCCACTAACACTGCGGTTGGGTTTAGCTTTGGCTCTGCCTCTTCACCAGAAGAATTCCTCTCCCGAGTTATTCTTCCCTCATCACCACCTCAAGGGTCACCTTCCATAGGGTCTTACCTGAGAGTAAGTCAGTCAATATCACCATAGGATATACTTTATGTACTGAAAGGCGTATTTCTCTTAGCGTATTACCTGGAGTTTACCTGGAGAGGGTTCCGGGGGTCGACGCCCCCGGAATCAAAGTGGACCAAGGGCTGAAAGCATTCTTGTCTGGTAGTGAAAAGGTTACGTGCAGACTTAATGGGTGCCGGTGCAAAATACGAGCGTTCTTCAAGTCTTTCATTCTGCTGTCTTATTGGTGTTCCGAAATACGACGGAACACAGAAAACATGACACTGTTGTAAAAACAGTAAAATGGATGGCTGTTGACAGCCTTGAACAGTCGAAATATTACATAAATTATGCAGTAGGATCACAGTAAACAAGTGATATCGCAATATGCAGAACAACCACTGGGAAAAAATAGTGAACTTCCAAGCGCTTTTGTGATTTCTCGCATTACCAAGGAACTGTTCCTTGATAATGTGAGAAACCACGAAAGCGCTAGGAAATTTTTCAGTGTTTTTTTTTTTTTTTGCATTACAAATATACGAGCCTCGCGCAGTGGCTTCCCCTTTTTCTGTTCGTGCGGCAGATTATTTTATCCTCTTATATTTAGAGTTATTCCGTTATAACCTATTGTACCTAACGTAACCTCAATAACGGATCTAAGAGAAGTAAGGATACGTTGAAAGCTACGGGAAGGTAGTGACTCTTTAAAAGAAAATAAAGTCTATAAAGGGTAGAAATGACACCGCGAGTGCGTTAAGGATACTCCGAGAGTGAGAGTGGCGAAAGGAAACAAAGGAGCCAATCAGATTAATGTCAGCGCTAGGACCGGGTGAAGTAGTTCAAAAAACACTATGAAGTCACAGACCTGGCCGAGGGGGCACTGACCCCCCGAAACCTTCTCCAGGTATACCTACTTACTGCTAGGTGAACAGGGGCAACAGGTGTAGGGAAACATGCCCAACATTTCCACTCATGTCGAGATCGAACCTTGATCCCTCAGTTGTTACCGAAGACGCTACAGAATGAGGCTAAAATACTTATTTAATCTCTGCGTCAAACGTTGCTAAGTCATGCTGCACTAACTGCCCAACATGGGATTATGATTAGCAGAATCAAAATGGATTATTTCTTACACTAAAAACACTGGTAGGTCAAGTATTATTCCCTGGTGGGCTGGATATGACCCACGAGACGTATTTAACCCACCCTTGACTTAAAGGGTCATTATCTAAATAAGATGACCAGTAACCCACCGCCATTACCACTAATATTAGCCTAATCTAGTCTTAAATAAACAATAAGAGTAATAAACAAGAACATACACAAAACAATAACAAAATAAACAATAACAGAAATAAAATAATAAAAACAGAAACAAAAGAAAGGTTGAAACATCAGTAATATCAGTGCACATACACTTAGATACACACCTCTCAGTGTATATACACTGCTTAAGACAGCTTCGATGTAATTACCAATAACATTTAAGTTCCGATTGGTGAAAAGGACTCTTGATTTACGGAATTGGAGTTATATATATATATATATATATATATATATATATATATATATATATATATATATATATATATATATATATATATATATATATATATATATTGGGAGAGAGACGAAATACGAAATAATACATATCTTTAATCTTAGCACTGAGCGTAAATGCCAGTCAGCGTTTAAAATATGGAAGTGATATTGCGAATAACGCGACGGAAGGCATGTAGAAAGAGACAGGGAATGAGAGCAGCACATGGAGAAACCTGGTACTATTTAATGGTAGGTGTGATGGCGCCTCTGTGGCTGCTTCACAGATGGTAGTTTGCTATTCAGGCGAAAGTTGGAATCAGATTACATGTCACTGGCAGCGGATACAGTGTTTTGCTGTGATCCTAAGATGTGGTTAGGCTGGAAACAATTATATTATGCCGAGTATAGTGAAGGAAAGATATTTCAGCATTAGCTGCTAATGGAAGCATGGTTTACTCAGTGTAAAGCTTTAATTATAATTTAATAAAGCTGCACAGTCCGAAACAATATCACAAAAGGTTTTTTCAGTAGTGTTTAATCATATATACTTCTTGATGTATATAGTAATATACAGCTCAGTGTATATAACGAAGGGCGCAAATTGGTACTGCACACTCCACTAAGTCTCAACCGTCTAAATTGAATTTTTTTTTTCAACGAACCGGCCGCATCCCACTTGGGCAGGGTGACCTAAAAAGAAAAACTGAAGTTTTCTTTTTAATTTAGTAATGTATACAAAAGAGGGGGTTACTAGCCCCTTGCTCCCGGCATTTTAGTCGCCTCTTACGACACACATGACTCACGGAGGAAGAATTCTGTTCCACTTCTCCATGGAGATAGGAAATTAACAATAACAAGAACTATTTAGAAAATAGAGGAAAATCCAAATGGATATGTATATATATGTATACGTATATATATCCTTGTACATGGATGTAGCAAGATATAGTATGAAACAAAAAAAAAAAAGACACCAGACCTAAGTGTAAACTTAGAAGTAGCAGGAGATATACTACTGTAGTACCTCCCTGGGTGGTTGTTGTCTACCAACCTACTGGGTTATGTCTACCAACCTACTACCACAGGACGGTAAAAAACTAAAAAGTACCTCCCTGGGTGGTTGTTGTCTACCAACCTACTACCAGACGGTAACCTCCCTGGGTGGTTGCTGCCTATCAGGATGGTAGTATGTCTACCAACCTACTACCAAGGACGGTAGTATTGTAACTTTCCCGTTTCTACCAACCTCTACCACAGGACACTTGGCAGGACGGTAGTAGTACCTCCCTGGGTGGTTGCTGTCTACCAACCTACTACCACAGGAGGGTAGTACCTCCCTGGGTGGTTGCTGTCTACCAACCTACTACCACAGGACGGTAGTACCTCCCTGGGTGGTTGTTGTCTACCAACCTACTACCACAGGACGGTAGTACCTCCCTGGGTGGTTGCTGTCTACCAACCTACTACCACAGGACGGAAGTACCTTCCTGGGTGGTTGTTGTCTACCAACCTACTACCACAGGACGGTAGTACCTCCCTGGGTGGTTGTTGTCTACCAACCTACTACCACAGAACGGTATTACCTCCCTGGGTGGTTGCTGTCTACCAACCTACTACCACAGGACGGTAGTACCTCCCTGGGTGGTTGTTGTCTACCAACCTACTACCACAGGACGGTAGTACCTTCCTGGGTGGTTGTTGTCTACCAACCTACTACCACAGGACGGTAGTACCTCCCTGGGTGGTTGTTGTCTACCAACCTACTACCACAGGACGGTAGTACCTTCCTGGGTGGTTGCTGTCTACCAACCTACTACCACAGGACGGTAGTACCTCCCTGGGTGGTTGTTGTCTACCAACCTACTACCACAGGACGGTAGTACCTCCCTGGGTGGTTGTTGTCTACCAACCTACTACCACAGGACGGTAGTACCTCCCTGGGTGGTTGCTGTCTACCAACCTACTACCACAGGATGGTAGTACCTCCCTGGGTGGTTGTTGTCTACCAACCTACTACCACAGGACGGTAGTACCTTCCTGGGTGGTTGCTGTCTACCAACCTACTACCACAGGACGGTAGTACCTCCCTGGGTGGTTGTTGTCTACCAACCTACTACCACAGGACGGTAGTACCTCCCTGGGTGGTTGTTGTCTACCAACCTACTACCACAGGACGGTAGTACCTCCCTGGGTGGTTGCTGTCTACCAACCTACTACCACAGGACGGTAGTACCTTCCTGGGTGGTTGCTATCTACCAACCTACTACCACAGGACGGTAGTACCTTCCTGGGTGGTTGTTGTCTACCAGCCTACTACCACAGGACGGTAGTACCTCCCTGGGTGGTTGTTGTCTACCAACCTACTACCACAGGACGGTAGTACCTCCCTGGGAGATTGTTGTCTACCAACCTACTACCACAGGACGGTAGTACCTCCCTGGGTGGTTGTTGTCTACCAACCTACTACCACAGTACGGTAGTACCTTCCTGGGTGGTTGTTGTCTACCAACCTACTACCACAGGACGGTAGTACCTCCCTGGGTGGTTGTTGTCTACCAACCTACTACCACAGGACGGTAGTACCTCCCTGGGAGATTGTTGTCTACCAACCTACTACCACAGGACGGTAGTACCTCCCTGGGTGGTTGTTGTCTACCAACCTACTACCACAGGACGGTAGTACCTCCCTGGGTGGTTGTTGTCTACCAACCTACTACCACAGGACGGTAGTACCTCCCTGAGCGGTTGTTGTCTACCAACCTACTACCACAGGACGGTAGTACCTCCCTGGGTGGTTGTTGTCTACCAACCTACTACCACAGGACGGTAGTACCTCCCTGGGTGGTTGTTGTCTACCAACCTACTACCACAGGACGGTAGTACCTCCCTGGGTGGTTGTTGTCTACCAACCTACTACCACAGGACGGTAGTATCTCCCTGGGTGGTTGTTGTCTACCAACCTACTACCACAGGATGGTAGTACCTCCCTGGGTGGTTGTTGTCTACCAACCTACTACCACAGGACGGTAGTACCTCCCTGGGTGGTTGTTGTCTACCAACCTACTACCACAGGACGGTAGTACCTCCCTGGGTGGTTGTTGTCTACCAACCTACTACCACAGGACGGTAGTACCTCCCTGGGTGGTTGTCTACCAACCTACTACCACAGGACGGTAGTACCTCCCTGGGTGGTTGTTGTCTACCAACCTACTACCACAGGACGGTAGTACCTCCCTGGGTGGTTGTTGTCTACCAACCTACTACCACAGGACGGTAGTACCTCCCTGGGTGGTTGCTGTCTACCAACCTACTACCACAGGACGGTAGTACCTCCCTGGGTGGTTGCTGTCTACCAACCTACTACCACAGGACGGTAGTACCTCCCTGGGTGGTTGTTGTCTACCAACCTACTACCACAGGACGGTAGTACCTCCCTGGGTGGTTGTTGTCTACCAACCTACTACCACAGGATGGTAGTACATCCCTGGGTGGTTGTTGTCTACCAACCTACTACCACAGGACGGTAGTACCTCCCTGGGTGGTTGTTGTCTACCAACCTACTACCACAGGACGGTAGTACCTCCCTGGGTTGTTGTTGTCTACCAACCTACTACCACAGGACGATAGTACCTCCCTGGGTGGTTGTTGTGTACCAACCTACTACCACAGGACGGTAGTACCTCCCTGGGTGGTTGTTGTGTACCAACCTACTACCACAGGACGGTAGTACCTCCCTGGGCGGTTGTTGTCTACCAACCTACTACCACAGGACGGTAGTACCTCCCTGGGTGGTTGTTGTCTACCAACCTACTACCACAGGACGATAGTACCTCCCTTGGTGGTTGTTGTCTACCAACCTACTACCACAGGACGGTAGTACCTCCCTGGGCGGTTGTTGTCTACCAACCTACTACCACAGGACGGTAGTACCTCCCTGGGTGGTTGCTGTCTACCAACCTACTACCACAGGACGGTAGTACCTCCCTGGGCGGTTGTTGTCTACCAACCTACTACCACAGGACGATAGTACCTCCCTGGGCGGTTGTTGTCTACCAACCTACTACCACAGGACGGTAGTACCTCCCTGGCTGGTTGTTGTCTACCAACCTACTACCACAGGACGGTAGTACCTCCCTGTGTGGTTGTTGTCTACCAACCTACTACCACAGGACGATAGTACCTCCCTGGGTGGTTGTTGTGTACCAACCTACTACCACAGGAGGGTAGTACCTCCCTGGGTGGTTGTTGTGTACCAACCTACTACCACAGGACGGTAGTACCTCCCTGGGCGGTTGTTGTCTACCAACCTACTACCACAGGACGGTAGTACCTCCCTGGGTGGTTGTTGTCTACCAACCTACTACCACAGGACCATAGTACCTCCCTGGGTGGTTGTTGTCTACCAACCTACTACCACAGGACGGTAGTACCTCCCTGGGTGGTTGTTGTGTACCAACCTACTACCACAGGACGGTAGTACCTCCCTGGGCGGTTGTCTACCAACCTACTACCACAGGACGGTAGTACCTCCCTGGGTGGTTGTTGTCTACCAACCTACTACCACAGGACCATAGTACCTCCCTGGGTGGTTGTTGTCTACCAACCTACTACCACAGGACGGTAGTACCTCCCTGGGTGGTTGTTGTGTACCAACCTACTACCACAGGACGGTAGTACCTCCCTGGGCGGTTGTTGTCTACCAACCTACTACCACAGGACGGTAGTACCTCCCTGGGCGGTTGTTGTCTACCAACCTACTACCACAGGACGACAGTACCTCCCTGGGTGGTTGTTGTCTACCAACCTACTACCACAGGACGATAGTACCTCCCTGGGTGGTTGCTGTCTACCAACCTACTTCCACAGGACGGTAGTACCTCCCTGGGTGGTTGTTGTCAACCAACCTACTACCACAGGACGGTAGTACCTCCCTGGGTGGTTGTTGTCAACCATCCTACTACCACAGGACTGTAGTACCTCCCTGGGTGGTTTTTGTCTACCAACCTACTACCACAGGACGGTAGTACCTCCCTGGCTGGTTGCTGTCTACCAACCCACTACCACAGAACGGTAGTACCTCCCTGGGTGGTTGTTGTCTACCAACCTACTACCACAGGACGGTAGTACCTCCCTGGCTGGTTGTTGTCTACCAACCCACTACCACAGAACGGTAGTACCTCCCTGGGTGGTTGTTGTCTACCAACCTACTACCACAGGACGGTAGTACCTCCCTGGCTGGTTGTTGTCTACCAACCCACTACCACAGAACGGTAGTACCTCCCTGGGTGGTTGTTGTCTACCAACCTACTACCACAGGACGGTAGTACCTCCCTGGGTGGTTGTTGTCTAACAACCTACTACCACAGGACGGTAGTACCTCCCTGGGTGGTTGTTGTCTACCAACCTACTACCACAGGACGGTAGTACCTCCCTGGGTGGTTGTTGTCTACCAACCTACTACCACAGGACGGTAGTACCTCCCTGGCTGGTTGCTGTCTACCAACCCACTACCACAGAACGGTAGTACCTCCCTGGGTGGTTGTTGTCTACCAACCTACTACCACAGGACGGTAGTACCTCCCTGGCTGGTTGTTGTCTACCAACCCACTACCACAGAACGGTAGTACCTCCCTGGGTGGTTGTTGTCTACCAACCTACTACCACAGGACGGTAGTACCTCCCTGGCTGGTTGTTGTCTACCAACCCACTACCACAGAACGGTAGTACCTCCCTGGGTGGTTGTTGTCTACCAACCTACTACCACAGGACGGTAGTACCTCCCTGGGTGGTTGTTGTCTAACAACCTACTACCACAGGACGGTAGTACCTCCCTGGGTGGTTGTTGTCTACCAACCTACTACCACAGGACGGTAGTACCTCCCTGGGTGGTTGTTGTCTACCAACCTACTACCACAGGACGGTAGTACCTCCCTGGCTGGTTGCTGTCTACCAACCTACTACCACAGGACGGTAGTACCTCCCTGGCTGGTTGCTGTCTACCAACCTACTACCACAGGACGGTAGTACCTCCCTGGCTCTTTGTTGTCTACCAACCTACTACCACAGGACGGTAGTACCTCCCTGGATGGTTGTCTACCAACCTACTACCACAGGACAGTAGTACCTCCCTGGGTGTTGTCTACCAACCTACTACCACAGGACGGTAGTACCTCCCTGGGTGTTGTCTACCAACCTACTACCACAGGACGGTAGTACCTCCCTGTGTGGTTGTTGTCTACCAACCTACTACCACAGGAAGGTAGTACCTCCCTGGGTGTTGTCTACCAACCTACTACCACAGGACGGTAGTACCTCCCTGGGTGTTGTCTACCAACCTACTACCACAGGACGGTAGTACCTCCCTGGGTGTTGTCTACCAACCTACTACCACAGGACGGTAGTACCTCCCCGGGTGGTTGTTGTCTACCAGCCTACTACCACAGGACGGTAGTACCTCCCTGTGTGGTTGTTGTCTACCAACCTACTACCACAGGAAGGTAGTACCTCCCTGGGTGTTGTCTACCAACCTACTGCCACAGGACGGTAGTACCTCCCTGGGTGTTGTCTACCAACCTACTACCACAGGACGGTAGTACCTCCCTGGGTGTTGCCTACCAACCTACTACCACAGGACGGTAGTACCTCCCCGGGTGGTTGTTGTCTACCAGCCTACTACCACAGGACGGTAGTACCTCCCTGGCTGGTTGCTGTCTACCAACCTACTACCACAGGACGGTAGTACCTCCCTGGGTTGTTGTTGTCTACCAACCTACTACCACAGGACGGTAGTACCTCCCTGTGTGGTTGTTGTCTACCAACCTACTACCATAGGACGGTAGTACCTCCCTGGCTCTTTGTTGTCTACCAACCTACTACCACAGGACGGTAGTACCTCCCTGGGTGGTTGTTGTCTACCAGCTTACTATCAGAGGACGGTAGTACCTCCCTGGATGGTTGTTGTCTACCAACCTACTACCACCACAGGACGATAGTACCTCCCTGGGTGGTTGTTGTCTACCAACCTACTACCACAGGACGGTAGTACCTCCCTGGGTGGTTGTTGTCTACCAGCCTACTACCACAGGATGGTAGTACCTCCCTGGGTGGTTGTTGTCTACCAACCTACTACCACAGGACGGTAGTACCTCCCTGGGTGGTGGTTGTCTACCAACCTACTACCACAGGACGGTAGTACCTCCCTGGGTGGTTGTTGTCTACCAACCTACTACCACAGGACGGTAGTACCTCCCTGGGTGGTTGTTGTCTACCAACCTACTACCACAGGACGGTAGTACCTCCCTGGGTGGTTGTTGTCTACCAACCTACTACCACAGGACGGTAGTACCTCCCTGGGCGGTTGTTGTCTACCAACCTACTACCACAGGACGGTAGTACCTCCCTGGGCGGTTGTTGTCTACCAACCTACTACCACAGGACGGTAGTACCTCCCTGGGTGGTTGTCTACCAACCTACTACCACAGGACGGTAGTACCTCCCTGGGTGGTTGTTGTCTACCAACCTACTACCACAGGACGGTAGTACCTCCCTGGGTGGTTGTCTACCATCCTACTACCTATATAAATTGAATATAGCTTTATTTAAATTTTATACTGATCAGACGAGGCTTTATCAAAGCATCATTCGGAAACCACAAGTGAGAATGGTTTAGTCCAGTACTGTCAAACGTATTCTAATGTGGTCAGCGCCTAGTGGAGAAATCCACCCCATATACATATATATTTATATATATATATATATATATATATATATATATATATATATATATATATATATATATATATATATATATATATATATATATAGTGTGTGTGTGTGTGAAGTTAGTTCTGAATTATAAGTTATATATTCATTTATTCTCCAGTATAAAAGTGTAGCTGATGCCTTACTTTACTATCATTACTTTTCTATCATTACTTTTCTATCATTACTTTACTATCATTACTTTACTTTACTTTACTGAGATTGTGGCATCCAATTTTCCATAAAAATTAACAAACTTTGTCAGGCTTACCATGAACATTCCGTGGGTATTCATGAGTACTATATGTAAACTGCCATGAAAATGTAATTTTAGCCATTATAAATATCTAAGTGTAGGTAAGTCATGCACTTTCGATTGAAACATGTCCTGACCAAATGATACGACCCATTTTTCCTAATTTTATTACAAATACGATAGGCAGGTACACTTGAGCTTGCTTTCAAATTTGAACAGCCTCTCCATCCATCCCTATACTTCTTTTACTCCCCAACCAAGATCTCGTATACCCTTCAGTTTGTCCACCCAGGTTTAATAGCATTGAACACCTGCATGTGCCCATAATTGCATGAATCACAATAACACGATTGTAAACAAATCACAGAACGGGTGGGTATTGAACCTGGGCAATTGAGTCCTAACTGTATATAGAGTCTTAAATCTCACATGCCAGTGCACATGAACCTATCGATAATAATAATAATAATAATAATAATAATAATAATAATAATAATAATAATAATAATAATATTAATAACAATAATATTAATAACAATAATAATATTTCTACATGTACAAGGTATACAGACCATAGCTGACATCAATGACATACTACTACATAGAAAGCCACTTGTTAGGCAGAGCATGTCGGGGAAATTAGGTCAGCTTTGTCCTCAGGATGCCACCCAGACCAGTCGACTAACACCCAGGTACCTATTTTATTTACTGCTAGGTGAGCATAGACAGCAGGTGTCTTAAGGAAACATGTCCTAATGTTTCTACCTGTACCGGGGATCGAACCACGGACCTCAGTGTGTGAGTTGAGTGCTCTAGCAATCAAGCTACGCCAGTATCAGCATTGAAAAATTGAAGCTAATTGAATGAGGCATTCTCAAGTAATAAACGAAAACCTTGATGGAAAAAATAAATTCCGGCAACTGATTATACGTTCCTCTTCGTTGATACCTAATAAAGGAATATGGAAAGTCAGCGCTAACGAAAACGGAGACGTCCTTGCCCGGCCTTGTTGTGGCTTCATGGCGGAGAAAGGTGAAGAAACCAGTACTCGTCCCCTGCCCGAACATCCTCCCCAGGTCGAACCCTTCCTTCGTCGTACCCGTCCTATGCCCGACCAAGCCCCCAGCCAGAACCTGTTCCTCGTCCGAATCCATTCAGTGTCCTAACCTATCCCATACTTAATCCCATCTCTCTAAGCCCGTCCCTTGGCTTCATCCGCCCTTCGTTCAAGCTCATCCCCGACCGAACCCGTCCCTCGTCCGAGCCCATCGCACCCCACCAGTCCCCCGACCTCTGTACTCTCTCCTCACACCTACAATTTCATGTTGGGAATTAATTATGAGCGTCCTTCGTGCATTTAATCTATAAAGTGAAGCCGAATGAGAGAAAGAAGGTTGGTTTAAGTCGCTGTGTTGGAACTTTCTCTTTTTTAGTGATGGATCGTTGTTCAGCTTGTGTTTCACTACTTATTTTTTATTTATGTCAGATGTTGCGTTTGTTGAGCGTAAAGCTATGGGAATGTGAAGAGTAAAATAAAAATAACTTTGACAGAACTTTGAAGTAACAAAGATCTTATTAAAGATATGTAAAGCCCATAAGTAGATGAATTATATATCAGAAATCAGTATATTTCGGTCACAGAGACCCTCTTCAAAAGTATAGAAAGTGCAAGGCCTTTCACGCCCACCCTCCATGCCCACATTATCAGCCTTTGGTAGGGTCAGAAACTGTATGTCCCCTACGGATTTAGCGCTCCTCTACTACATAATATTGAAGTAAGACTCCATAAGTAAGTTCATGGAGTACAAGTACACATAAGTACAATCATCATACAAGTACACATAAGTACAATCATCATACAAGTACACATAAGTACAATCATCATACAAGTACACATAAGTACAATCATCATACAAGTACACATAAGTACAATCATCATACAAGTACACATAAGTACAATCATCATACAATTACACATAAGCACAGTCATCATACAAGTACACATAAGTACAATCATACAAGTACACATAAGCACAGTCATCATAAGGGGAGGGTTAATATCAGAGTTAAGTGTTCTATGTATGTAATAGGTGCAGTAATAAGTATGGATGTTTTGTATGGTGAGTAGGTTTAGTGTATTGAATATTGGTGGAGTGTGCTGCCTGTAGTGAGAATTTGTTATCATTCTAACTGCAGCCTTTTGTTGGGTAATTAGTGGTCTGAGATGGTTAATTGTTGTTGAGCCCCATGCACAAATTCCATAGGTGAGATAGGGGTAAATAAGAGAGTGATATAGGGCCAGGAGGGCTGAATGTGGAACATAGTACCGTATCTTCGATAGTATGCCTACAGTCTTGGAAATTTTCTTAGAAATTTGTTGTATATGTGTATGAAATTTGAGTCTATTATCAAGGTGGATTCCTAAGAATTTTCCCTCTGTTAGCTTTGTGATAGGTGATCCGTTTATCATTATGTTAAGAGGGACATCTGTAGCTCTGTTACCAAACTGAATGAAGTAGGTTTTGTCAATGTTTAGTGTAAGTTTGTTAGTTCTCATCCAGGTAGATATTTTCTGTAATTCGGTATTTACAGTATTGGCTAGCGTGACTGGGCTCGGGTGAGAGAAGACGTATGTAGTGTCATCTGCAAATAGTGTGGGTTTGAGTAATTGCGAAGCATTTGGTAGGTCATTTATGTATAGGAGAAAGAGAAGAGGGCCAAGGACACTTCCCTGTGGGACACCAACTGTAATTGGTTGCGCAGAAGAGTTTGCCCCATTTGCGTACACATATTGGCATCTGTTGCTGAGGTATGACTTGAGGTAGTTGAGGGAGTGCCCTCTTATACCATAGTGTGACAATTTTACGTGGAGCAAGTCATGGTCAACTGTATCAAAAGCTTTACGTAAGTCAATGAAGATCCCCAGTGGGACTTCTTTTTTCTCTATTGCAGTGTATATATGTTCTAGCATGTGTATAATAGCATCATTAGTATTTTTATTAGGCCTGAATCCAAATTGGCAGGGGTTGAGTATGTTTTGGGAGATGAGGTAGGAGTAGATTCGTTTATGAATTAATTTTTCGAAGATTTTTGAGAGAGGGTGTAAATTGGATATTGGCCTATAGTTATTCAACTCTGGTCCCCTCCCTTATGGATCGGGGTGACCCTTGCTATTTTGAGAACTGTAGGGAAGGTGGAGGATTCAATGGATTTGTTAAAGACTGTTGCAATGATTGGTGATAGTACTTGTGACGCTTTTTTGTATATAAAGGGTGGTTAGGTATTTAAATCTCCTGCCTTGTTTTTCAGTGCGTTGATAATAAGGGACACTTCGTATGGGTTAGTCGGAGCTAGGAACAGTGTGTTCGGGTAGTTGCCAGTGAGGTAGTCATTTGGTGGGGTATCTGAGCTTGGGATATTATTGGCAAGGTTTTGGCCTATAGTGGAGAAGAAATCATTGAGTCTGTTTGCTGTTTCTGTTGGTGGGAGTTGGGGTTCATCTGATTTTGCTAATTTTATTTCGCTATGTCGTGATATCTTTTTTGTTCCCAGAATTTCTGATAGGGTTTTCCAGGTCTTTTTTATATCACCTCGTAAGTTGGATAATCTGTTCTCATAATACAATTTTTTTTGCCCTTCTTATCAGGCTGGTTAGGATTGACGAGTAACGTTTTGTTTGGTCTCTGGTTATGTGACCCATTCTGTACTGTTTTTCATATCGGTGTTTTGTATTTATGGATTTGAGAATGCTGGGTGTTAGCCAGGGACTGTTCAGTCTCTTAGCTGTCATCTGTTTAGTTTTTTTAGGGCAGTGCTTGTTATAAAGGTATTGGGTCTTTTTTAGAAAATTATTAAAACATTCGTCAATATCTGTATAGATTTCTAGCTCAGTGTGCCAGTCAATGTTTGTTACTGCTGTTGTGAAGTTATTAATGGCTGCCTCATTGTGAAGTCTGAAGGTGACTTTAGTAGTGTCTTGGGGTATTTTCATACAAGTACACATAAGTACAATCATCATACAAGTACACATAAGTACAATCATCATACAAGTACACATAAGTACAGTCATCATACAAGTACACATAAGTACAGTCATCATACAAGTACACATAAGTACAATCATCATACAAGTACACATAAGCACAGTCATCATACAAGTACACATAAGTACAATCATCATACAAGTACACATAAGTACAATCATCATACAAGTACACATAAGTACAATCATCATACAAGTACACATAAGTACAATCATCATACAAGTACACATAAGTACAATCATCATACAAGTACACATAAGTACAATCATCATACAAGTACACATAAGCACAATCATCATACAAGTACACATAAGTACAATCATCATACAAGTACACATAAGTACAATCATCATACAAGTACACATAAGTACAATCATCATACAAGTACACATAAGAACAGTCATCATACCTAGTAACATATATATATGTGTAAATTACCTAGGATAACCCCCCAAAAAGTCAGATAAATAAATACACAAACAACAACAGCAATAATTCGCAAACGAGCGAAATTATTTACAAAC
>NC_091372.1:6990199-7038156 GCF_038502225.1 Cherax quadricarinatus
CTCTCTCTCCTCTGCATTCCTCTCTTCTCCAGGTGCATACACGCTTATTATGACCCACTTCTCACATCCAACCTTTACTTTAATCCACATAATTCTTGAATTTACACATTCATATTCTCTTTTCTCCTTCCATAACTGATCATTTAACATTACTGCTACCCCTTCCTTTGCTCTAACTCTCTCAGATACTCCAGATTTAATCCCATTTATTTCCCCCCACTGAAACTCCCCTACCCCCTTCAGCTTTGTTTCGCTTAGGGCCAGGACATCCAACTTCTTTTCATTCATAACATCAGCAATCATCTGTTTCTTGTCATCTGCACTACATCCACCCACATTTAAGCATCCCAGTTTTATAAAGTTTTTCTTCTTCTCTTTTTTAGTAAATGTCTACAGGAGAAGGGGTTACTAGCCCATTGCTCCCGGCATTTTAGTCGCCTCATACATGGCTTACGGAGGAAAGATTCTTTTCCACTTCCCCATGGACAATAGAAGAAATAAAGAAGAACAAGAGCTATTTAGAAAAAGGAGAAAAACCTAGATGTATGTATATATATATGCATGTGCGTGTCTGTGAAGTGTGACCAAAGTGTAAGTAGGAGTAGCAAGATATCCCTGTTATCTTAGCGTGTTTATGAGACAGAAAAAGAAACCAGCAATCCTACCATCATGCAAAACAGTTATATATATATATGCAAAACAGTATATATATATATATATATATATATATATATATATATATATATATATATATATATATATATATATATATATATTAGAGTGTACTTTAATGTCCATATTAGGTCAGTATCGTTAACCGGTGGTGAACAAGTGACATTCAGCCTTAACTTCTCTGTGGTAGACGGACTTTAAATCTCATTAAACCAAAAACCCAGCTTGACTGACCCCTCATATAATAGATACACTTAAAGCCCCATTAAAAAACCAGGATGAATGGCTCTTGTGCAGTAGATAGGCTTTAAACCCCATTAACCAACCAACCAGCATTAATTGACCAACGTGTAAGGAACTTTTAAACCCCATTAACCAGGGTTATTGACCCTCTTATAATAGAAATACTTTAAACTCATTAAACCAAACAACCAGTCTCATGCAGTAGATAGGCTTTAAACCCCATTAAGCGAATACCAGGGTTTTCAACGGAAACAAGTCACTATCTTCCATTTTTTGGGTTATCCTAGATAAGTGATAGACATGTCACCATGCAAGACAACTGATAGACGTATTACCATGCAAGACAACTGATAGACATATTACCATGCAAGACAACTGATAGACATATTACCATGCAAGACAACTGATAGACATATTACCATGCAAGACAACTGATAGACGTATTACCATGCAAGACAACTGATAGACATATTACCATGCAAGACAACTGATAGACGTATTACCATGCAAGACAACTGATAGACATATTACCATGCAAGACAACTGATAGACATATTACCATGCAAGACAACTGATAGACATATTACCATGCAAGACAACTGATAGACATATTACCATGCAAGACAACTGATAGACATATTACCATGCAAGACAACTGATAGACGTATTACCATGCAAGACAACTGATAGACATATTACCATGCAAGACAACTGATAGACATATTACCATGCAAGACAACTGATAGACATATTACCATGCAAGACAACTGATAGACATATTACCATGCAAGACAACTGATAGACATATTACCATGCAAGACAACTGATAGACATATTACCATGCAAGACAACTGATAGACATATTACCATGCAAGACAACTGATAGACGTATTACCATGCAAGACAACTGATAGACATATTACCATGCAAGACAACTGATAGACGTATTACCATGCAAGACAACTGATAGACATATTACCATGCAAGACAACTGATAGACATATTACCATGCAAGACAACTGATAGACGTATTACCATGCAAGACAACTGATAGACATATTACCATGCAAGACAACTGATAGACATATTACCATGCAAGACAACTGATAGACATATTACCATGCAAGACAACTGATAGACATATTACCATGCAAGACAACTGATAGACATATTACCATGCAAGACAACTGATAGACATATTACCATGCAAGACAACTGATAGACATATTACCATGCAAGACAACTGATAGACGTATTACCATGCAAGACAACTGATAGACATATTACCATGCAAGACAACTGATAGACATATTACCATGCAAGACAACTGATAGACGTATTACCATGCAAGACAACTGATAGACATATTACCATGCAAGACAACTGATAGACGTATTACCATGCAAGACAACTGATAGACATATTACCATGCAAGACAACTGATAGACATATTACCATGCAAGACAACTGATAGACGTATTACCATGCAAGACAACTGATAGACATATTACCATGCAAGACAACTGATAGACATATTACCATGCAAGACAACTGATAGACATATTACCATGCAAGACAACTGATAGACATATTACCATGCAAGACAACTGATAGACATATTACCATGCAAGACAACTGATAGACATATTACCATGCAAGACAACTGATAGACATATTACCATGCAAGACAACTGATAGACATATTACCATGCAAGACAACTGATAGACATATTACCATGCACGACAACTGATAGACGTATTACCATGCAAGACAACTGATAGACATATTACCATGCAAGACAACTGATAGACATATTACCATGCAAGACAACTGATAGACGTATTACCATGCAAGACAACTGATAGACATATTACCATGCAAGACAACTGATAGACGTATTACCATGCAAGACAACTGATAGACATATTACCATGCAAGACAACTGATAGACATATTACCATGCAAGACAACTGATAGACGTATTACCATGCAAGACAACTGATAGACATATTACCATGCAAGACAACTGATAGACGTATTACCATGCAAGACAACTGATAGACATATTACCATGCAAGACAACTGATAGACATATTACCATGCAAGACAACTGATAGACATATTACCATGCAAGACAACTGATAGACATATTACCATGCAAGACAACTGATAGACATATTACCATGCAAGACAACTGATAGACATATTACCATGCAAGACAACTGATAGACATATTACCATGCAAGACAACTGATAGACGTATTACCATGCAAGACAACTGATAGACATATTACCATGCAAGACAACTGATAGACATATTACCATGCAAGACAACTGATAGACGTATTACCATGCAAGACAACTGATAGACATATTACCATGCAAGACAACTGATAGACGTATTACCATGCAAGACAACTGATAGACATATTACCATGCAAGACAACTGATAGACATATTACCATGCAAGACAACTGATAGACGTATTACCATGCAAGACAACTGATAGACATATTACCATGCAAGACAACTGATAGACATATTACCATGCAAGACAACTGATAGACATATTACCATGCAAGACTAGTGATAGACATGTTACCATGCAAGACAACTGATAGACATGTTACCATGCAAGACAACTGATAGACATATTACCATGCAAGACAACTGATAGACATATTACCATGCAAGACAACTGATAGACATATTACCATGCAAGACAACTGATAGACATATTACCATGCAAGACAACTGATAGACATATTACCATGCAAGACAACTGATAGACATATTACCATGCAAGACAACTGATAGACATATTACCATGCAAGACTAGTGATAGACATGTTACCATGCAAGACAACTGATAGACATATTACCATGCAAGACAACTGATAGACATATTACCATGCAAGACAACTGATAGACATATTACCATGCAAGACAACTGATAGACATATTACCATGCAAGACAACTGATAGACATATTACCATGCAAGACAACTGATAGACGTATTACCATGCAAGACAACTGATAGACATATTACCATGCAAGACAACTGATAGACATATTACCATGCAAGACAACTGATAGACGTATTACCATGCAAGACAACTGATAGACATATTACCATGCAAGACAACTGATAGACATATTACCATGCAAGACAACTGATAGACGTATTACCATGCAAGACAACTGATAGACATATTACCATGCAAGACAACTGATAGACATATTACCATGCAAGACAACTGATAGACATATTACCATGCAAGACAACTGATAGACATATTACCATGCAAGACTAGTGATAGACATGTTACCATGCAAGACAACTGATAGACATGTTACCATGCAAGACAACTGATAGACATATTACCATGCAAGACAACTGATAGACATATTACCATGCAAGACAACTGATAGACATATTACCATGCAAGACAACTGATAGACATATTACCATGCAAGACAACTGATAGACATATTACCATGCAAGACAACTGATAGACATATTACCATGCAAGACAACTGATAGACATATTACCATGCAAGACAACTGATAGACATATTACCATGCAAGACAACTGATAGACGTATTACCATGCAAGACAACTGATAGACATATTACCATGCAAGAAGAATAAGAGAATAAGATTTCGTTCGGATTTTTAACCCCGGAGGGTTAGCCACCCAGGATAACCCAAGAAAGTCAGTGCGTCATCGAGGGCTGTCTAACTTATTTCCATTGGGGTCCTTAATCTTGTCCCCCAGGATGCGACCCACACCAGTCGACTAACACCCAGGTACCTATTTGCTGCTAGGTGAACAGGACAACAGGTGTAAGGAAACGTGTCGAAATGTTTCCACCCGCCGGGAATCGAACCCAGGCCCTCCATGTGTGAAGCGGGAGCTTTAGCCACCAGGCCACCGGGCCACCAAGACAACTGATAGACATATTACCATGCAAGACAACTGATAGACATATTACCATGCAAGACAACTGATAGACATATTACCATGCAAGACAACTGATAGACATATTACCATGCAAGACTAGTGATAGACATGTTACCATGCAAGACAACTGATAGACATGTTACCATGCAAGACAAGTGTCAGACATGTTACCATGCAAGACAACTGATAGACATGTTACCATGCAAGACAAGTGTCATTAACCATAACGAAGGTTCCTTGATGTTGGTGAGGGGCTCTTGATTTAGGGAATTGGATCTGTGCTCCAGTTCCCCGAATTAAGCCTGAATGCCTTCCACATCCCCCCCCCAGACGCTGTATAATCCTCCGGGTTTAGCGCTTCCCCCTTGATTATAATAATAATGATAACAGACAAGATAAAAACTAGTTCCTGCTTTTTCCAACCTCTCATAACCTTGAACAACCAGACTGTTCTGAAGCAACCTGTCCTGACGGTAACACCGGCTATTTATATACATTTTTTTAGAGAAATTGCCTAATAAACTTTAAAATATATATATATATATATATATATATATATATATATATATATATATATATATATATATATATATATATAAATATATATATATATATATATATATATATATATATATATATATATATATATATATATATATATATATAATATATATATATATATATATATATATATATATATATATATATATATATATATATATATATATATATATATATATGTCGTGCCGAATATGTAAAACTGGTCAATTCGCAAGAACTCATTTAAAATCAAGTCCTTTCTAAATTTTTCTCTTATACATTTAAAGATATATTTTTTCATTAATGTTAATGTAAAAAATTGATAATTTGCACCAAAAGAATCTTAGAAAACTTACCTAACCTTATTATAACAAGAACAATTTATTTTAGCCTAACCCAACTAAATATATTTTAGATTTGTTTACAATAATTTAATACTAAACAAACACAGCGAAATATATTTTTTTCGTTAGGTTCAGAATGATTTTGGCGAAATTATTGCATACACAAATTTTCACTTGTCCTATATGGCAAGATGAGCGTTCCTATTTAAGCCAAGATCGCAAGTTCTGCCTATTCGGCACGACATACCTGGAGGTTATTCCGGGGATCAACGCCCCCGCGGCCCGGTCCATGACCAGGCCTCCCGATGGATCAGGGCCTGATCAACTAGGCTGTTACTGCTGGCCGCACGCAGTCCAACGTACGAGCCACAGCCCGGCTGATCCGGCACTGACTTTAGGTATCTGTCCAGCTCTCTCTTGAAGGCAGCCAGGGGTTTATTGGCAATTCCCCTAATGCTTGATGGGAGGCTGTTGAACAGTCTTGGGCCCCGGACACTTATGGTGTTTTCTCTTAGTGTACCAATGGCGCCCCTACTTTTTATTGGGGGCATTTTGCATCGCCTGCCCAGTCTTTTACTTTCGTAGGGAGTGATTTCTGTGTGCAGATATATATATATATATATATATATATATATATATATATATATATATATATATATATATATATATATATATATATATATATATATATATATATTTTATTATCACACCGGCCGATTCCCACCAAGGCAGGGTGGCCCGAAAAAGAAAAACTTTCACCATCATTCACTCCATCACTGTCTTGCCAGAAGGGTGCTTTACACTACAGTTTTTAAACTGCAACATTAACACCCCTCCTTCAGAGTGCAGGCACTGTACTTCCCATCTCCAGGACTCAAGTCCGGCCTGCCGGTTTCCCTGAATCCCTTCATAAATGTTACTTTGCTCACACTCCAACAGCACGTCAAGTATTAAAAACCATTTGTCTCCATTCACTCCTATCAAACACGCTCACGCATGCCTGCTGGAAGTCCAAGCCCCTCGCACACAAAACCTCCTTTACCCCCTCCCTCCAACCCTTCCTAGGCCGACCCCTACCCCGCCTTCCTTCCACTACAGACTGATACACTCTTGAAGTTATTCTGTTTCGCTCCATTCTCTCTACATGTCCGAACCACCTCAACAACCCTTCCTCAGCCCTCTGGACAACAGTTTTGGTAATCCCGCACCTCCTCCTAACTTCCAAACTACGAATTCTCTGCATTATATTCACACCACACATTGCCCTCAGACATGACATCTCCACTGCCTCCAGCCTTCTCCTCGCTGCAACATTCATCACCCACGCTTCACACCCATATAAGAGCGTTGGTAAAACTATACTCTCATACATTCCCCTCTTTGCCTCCAAGGACAAAGTTCTTTGTCTCCACAGACTCCTAAGTGCACCACTCACTCTTTTTCCCTCATCAATTCTATGATTCACCTCATCTTTCATAGACCCATCCGCTGACACGTCCACTCCCAAATATCTGAATACGTTCACCTCCTCCATACTCTCTCCCTCCAATCTGATATTCAATCTTTCATCACCTAATCTTTTTGTTATCCTCATAACCTTACTTTTTCCTGTATTCACATTTAATTTTCTTCTTTTGCACACCCTACCAAATTCATCCACCAATCTCTGCAACTTCTCTTCAGAATCTCCCAAGAGCACAGTGTCATCAGCAAAGAGCAGCTGTGACAACTCCCACTTTGTGTGTGATTCTTTATCTTTTAACTCCACGCCTCTTGCCAAGACCCTCGCATTTACTTCTCTTACAACCCCATCTATAAATATATTAAACAACCACGGTGACATCACACATCCTTGTCTAAGGCCTACTTTTACTGGGAAAAAATTTCCCTCTTTCCTACATACTCTAACTTGAGCCTCACTATCCTCGTAAAAACTCTTCACTGCTTTCAGTAACCTACCTCCTACACCATACACTTGCAACATCTGCCACATTGCCCCCCTATCCACCCTGTCATACGCCTTTTCCAAATCCATAAATGCCACAAAGACCTCTTTAGCCTTATCTAAATACTGTTCACTTATATGTTTCACTGTAAACACCTGGTCCACACACCCCCTACCTTTCCTAAAGCCTCCTTGTTCATCTGCTATCCTATTCTCCGTCTTACTCTTAATTCTTTCAATTATAACTCTACCATACACTTTACCAGGTACACTCAACAGACTTATCCCCCTATAATTTTTGCACTCTCTTTTATCCCCTTTGCCTTTATACAAAGGAACTATGCATGCTCTCTGCCAATCCCTAGGTACCTTACCCTCTTCCATACATTTATTAAATAATTGCACCAACCACTCCAAAACTATATCCCCACCTGCTTTTAACATTTCTATCTTTATCCCATCAATCCCGGCTGCCTTACCCCCTTTCATTTTACCTACTGCCTCACGAACTTCCCCCACACTCACAACTGGCTCTTCCTCACTCCTACAAGATGTTATTCCTCCTTGCCCTATACACGAAATCACAGCTTCCCTATCTTCATCAACATTTAACAATTCCTCAAAATATTCCTTCCATCTTCCCAATACCTCTAACTCTCCATTTAATAACTCTCCTCTCCTATTTTTAACTGACAAATCAATTTGTTCTCTAGGCTTTCTTAACTTGTTAATCTCACTCCAAAACTTTTTCTTATTTTCAACAAAATTTGTTGATAACATCTCACCCACTCTCTCATTTGCTCTCTTTTTACATTGCTTCACCACTCTCTTAACCTCTCTCTTTTTCTCCATATACTCTTCCCTCCTTGCATCACTTCTACTTTGTAAAAACTTCTCATATGCTAACTTTTTCTCCCTTACTACTCTCTTTACATCATCATTCCACCAATCGCTCCTCTTCCCTCCTGCACCCACTTTCCTGTAACCACAAACTTCTGCTGAACACTCTAACACTACATTTTTAAACCTACCCCATACCTCTTCGACCCCATTGCCTATGCTCTCATTAGCCCATCTATCCTCCAATAGCTGTTTATATCTTACCCTAACTGCCTCCTCTTTTAGTTTATAAACCTTCACCTCTCTCTTCCCTGATGCTTCTATTCTCCTTGTATCCCATCTACCTTTTACTCTCAGTGTAGCTACAACTAGAAAGTGATCTGATATATCTGTGGCCCCTCTATAAACATGTACATCCTGAAGTCTACTCAACAGTCTTTTATCTACCAATACATAATCCAACAAACTACTGTCATTTCGCCCTACATCATATCGTGTATACTTATTTATCCTCTTTTTCTTAAAATATGTATTACCTATAACTAAACCCCTTTCTATACAAAGTTCAATCAAAGGGCTCCCATTATCATTTACACCTGGCACCCCAAACTTACCTACCACACCCTCTCTAAAAGTTTCTCCTACTTTAGCATTCAAGTCCCCTACCACAATTACTCTCTCACTTGGTTCAAAGGCTCCTATACATTCACTTAACATCTCCCAAAATCTCTCTCTCTCCTCTGCATTCCTCTCTTCTCCAGGTGCATACACGCTTATTATGACCCACTTCTCGCATCCAACCTTTACTTTAATCCACATAATTCTTGAATTTACACATTCATATTCTCTTTTCTCCTTCCATAACTGATCATTTAACATTACTGCTACCCCTTCCTTTGCTCTAACTCTCTCAGATACTCCAGATTTAATCCCATTTATTTCCCCCCACTGAAACTCTCCTACCCCCTTCAGCTTTGTTTCGCTTAGGGCCAGGACATCCAACTTCTTTTCATTCATAACATCAGCAATCATCTGTTTCTTGTCATCCGCACTACATCCACGCACATTTAAGCAACCCAGTTTTATAAAGTTTTTCTTCTTCTCTTTTTTAGTAATTGTATACAGGAGAAGGGGTTACTAGCCCATTGCTCCCGGCATTTTAGTCGCCTCATACGACACGCATGGCTTACGGAGGAAAGATTCTTTTCCACTTCCCCATGGACAATAGAAGAAATAAAAAAGAACAAGAGCTATTTAGAAAAAGGAGAAAAACCTAGATGTATGTATATATATATATGCATGTGCGTGTCTGTGAAGTGTGACCAAAGTGTAAGTAGGAGTAGCAAGATATCCCTGTTATCTTAGCGTGTTTATGAGACAGAAAAAGAAACCAGCAATCCTACCATCATGCAAAACAGTTACAGGTTTTTGTTTCACAGTCATCTGGCAGGACGGTAGTACTTCCCTGGGTGGTTGCTGTCTACCAACCTACTACCTCTATATATATATATATATATATATATATATATCCTGAACCATTAAGGCCGCGAGACACGTCCCTTGATGGTGAACGTCTTCTTCCTTGGATCAAACCTCATTATTTCCCATTCTATTGACGTTGAATGACCCCTACGTGTTTACTGCTTCCCCCTGAATATATATATATATATATATATATATATATATATATATATATATATATATATATATATATTCAGGGGGAAGCAGTAAACACGTAGGGGTCATTCAACGTCAATAGAATGGGAAATAATGAGGTTTGATCCAAGGAAGAAGACGTTCACCATCAAGGGACGTGTCTGGCGGCCTTAATGGTTCAGGATATTACGAAAATCTTTTTTTTTTTTTAATCTGGATGACAGTCAATTTGGTTTACCTTTTTTTTTTTTTGGTCTTTAGAGTTTCAAGGATATCCTTGAGTGTGGGGGAAGGGATACCTTTCTGGGAAACTACGCACACAAGGATGTATTTCAGGCCTTTGAGCAAGTACATGTGTACGTGTGTTTGGTGGGGGATACCTTGTTTCAAATATATCCAAGTGTATAGGGATACCTTGTTTCAAGGATACCGTACCATAGTGCAACTGGGTTCCCCACGTCATATTAAGGTTGCAAATGTCAATGATTAGTTAGGTTGATAGTCTGTTATCCGCACCAGGGTCAGTACTTAGGTTGAAAGGCTATTGTGAGAAATTATTATTATTATTATTATTATTATTATTATTATTATTATTATTATTATATTTATGAGCCAAATCACCTGCAGGAGGTTTACAGGACATTATGTGAATTATTACCTGAAGGTAATCTGGGCGAGGCAAGTGGGACTTAAGTCACAGTAGGTCACTGAACTGCAACTCCTCCGACTGCCCACTTCCTCACTACTGTCACAGAAAGCTAGAAATATCATTAAAAATAATAATAAAACTAGCTACTCTGGTAATTAAGGTTATGTGGACTGTATTTTGTTTTGGTTTACTTGCTGCGTACACAAAAATATAAGTATAAGTACAATACATATAAACCAGTGGTATTACAAAAGAACTTGGCATTACCACTGAATGGAACATATCCTAACCTAATCCTTGGCAGCTAAGATTTACGATATCCAACTCAGAACCTACTGTACTATGGGTAAGTGTCACTTAGCTGTTGTTGGGAAACATGTCTTCTATTCTTCCGTCCTCAACACGCAGTTCTTACGGTCCCGCAAATTTCCTGTCTCACTTCTACAGTAGGAACGTGTCAGCAATTTCTAAATTACGAATTGAGGCCGATATACATAAATTTTTCCTCGGAAGACGCTGAATTATTAGCATCATGCAGACCTGTGTTTACTCAGTAAATTCAACATGGCGTCTCCCCCCCCCCGGCGCCACAACTGGCTCTTCCACCCCCTCCCCCCTCACTCGAAATTTCTCGAAGGGTCCAAATAGCATCATATTTTAATACGCAATTATTATATTATTCATTTACATGTTCTACATTTAGGAAATTATGTAAAATTTTTCCACACCTATTAACTGTACTGAGGTCAGTACTTAGGTTGAACGCCTGTTAACTACACTAAGGTCAGTACTTAGGTTGAACGCCTGTTAACTACACTAAGTTCAGTACTTTGGTTGAACGCCTGTTAACTACACTAAGGTCAGTACTTAGATTGAACGCCTGTTAACTACACTAAGGTCAGTACTTAGGTTGAACGCCTGTTAACTACACTAAGGTCAGTACTTAGGTTGAACGCCTGTTAACTACACTAAGGTCAGTACTTAGGTTGAACGCCTGTTAACTACACTAAGGTCAGTACTTAGGTTGAACGCCTGTTAACTACACTAAGGTCAGTACTTTGGTTGAACGCCTGTTAACTACACTAAGGTCAGTACTTAGATTAAACGCCTGTTAACTACACTAAGGTCAGTACTTAGGTTGAACGCCTGTTAACTACACTAAGGTCAGTACTTAGGTTGAACGCCTGTTAACTACACTAAGGTCAGTACTTAGGTTGAACGCCTGTTAACTACACTAAGGTCAGTACTTAGGTTGAACGCCTGTTAACTACACTAAGGTCAGTACTTTGGTTGAACGCCTATTAACTACACTAAGGTCAGTACTTAGATTGAACGCCTATTAACTACACTAAGGTCAGTACTTAGATTGAACGCCTGTTAACTACACTAAGGTCAGTACTTAGATTGAACGCCTGTTAACTACACTAAGGTCAGTACTTAGGCTGAACACCTGTTAACTACACTAACGTCAGTACTTAGGCTGAACACCTGTTAACTACACTAAGGTCAGTACTTAGGCTGAACGCCTGTTAACTACACTAAGGTCAGTACTTAGGCTGAACACCTGTCAACTACACTAAGGTCAGTACTTAGGTTGAACACCTGTTAACTACACTAAGGTCAGTACTTAGGCTGAACACCTGTTAACTACACTAAGGTCAGTACTTAGGCTGAACACCTGTTAACTACACTAAGATCAGTACTTAGGATGAACACCTGTCAACTACACTAAGGTCAGTACTTAGGCTGAACACCTGTTAACTACACTAAGGTCAGTACTTAGGCTGAACACCTGTCAACTACACTAAGGTCAGTACTTAGGTTGAACACCTGTTAACTACACTAAGGTCAGTACTTAGGCTGAACACCTGTTAACTACACTAAGGTCAGTACTTAGGCTGAACATCTGTTAACTACACTAAGGTCAGCACTTAGGTTGAACACCTGTTAACTACACTAAGTTCAGTACTTAGGCTGAACACCTGTTAACTACACTAAGGTCAGCACTTAGACTGAACGCCTGTTAACAACACTAAGGTCAGCACTTAGGCTGAACACCTGTTAACTACACTAAGGTCAGCACTTAGGTTGAACACCTGTTAACTACACTAAGTTCAGTACTTAGGCTGAACACCTGTTAACTACACTAAGGTCAGCACTTAGACTGAACGCCTGTTAACACTAAGGTCAGCACTTAGGTTGAACACCTGTTAACTACACTAAGGTCAGTACTTAGGTTGAACACCTGTTAACTACACTAAGGTCAGTACTTAGGCTGAACACCTGTTAACTATACTAAGGTCAGTACTTAGGTTGAACACCTGTTAACTACACTAAGGTCAGTACTTAGGTTGAACACCTGTTAACTACACTAAGGTCAGTACTTAGGTTGAACACCTGTTAACTACACTAAGGTCAGCACTTAGGTTGAACACCTGTTAACTACACTAAGGTCAGCACTTAGGCTGAACACCTGTTAACTACACTAAGGTCAGTACTTAGGCTGAACGCCTGTTAACTACACTAAGGTCAGTACTTAGGCTGAACACCTGTCAACTACACTAAGGTCAGTACTTAGGTTGAACACCTGTTAACTACACTAAGGTCAGTACTTAGGCTGAACACCTGTTAACTACACTAAGGTCAGTACTTAGGCTGAACACCTGTTAACTACACTAAGATCAGTACTTAAGATGAACACCTGTCAACTACACTAAGGTCAGTACTTAGGCTGAACACCTGTTAACTACACTAAGGTCAGTACTTAGGCTGAACGCCTGTTAACTACACTAAGGTCAGTACTTAGGCTGAACACCTGTCAACTACACTAAAGTCAGTACTTAGGCTGAACACCTGTTAACTACACAAAGGTCAGTACTTAGGCTGAACGCCTGTTAACTACACTAAGGTCAGTACTTAGGCTGAACACCTGTCAACTACACTAAGGTCTGTACTTAGGCTAAACGCCTGTTAACTACACTAAGGTCAGTACTTAGGCTGAACACCTGTTAACTACACTAAGGTCAGTACTTAGGCTGAACACCTGTTAACTACACTAAGGTCAGTACTTAGGCTGAACGCATGTTAAATACACTAAGGTCAGTACTTAGGCTGAACACCTGTTAACTACACTAAGGTCAGTACTTAGGTTGAACGCCTGTTAACTACACTAAGTTCAGTACTTTGGTTGAACGCCTGTTAACTACACTAAGGTCAGTACTTAGATTGAACGCTTGTTAACTACACTAAGGTCAGTACTTAGGTTGAACGCCTGTTAACTACACTAAGGTCAGTACTTAGGTTGAACGCCTGTTAACTACACTAAGGTCAGTACTTAGGTTGAACGCCTGTTAACTACACTAAGGTCAGTACTTAGGTTGAACGCCTGTTAACTACACTAAGGTCAGTACTTTGGTTGAACGCCTGTTAACTACACTAAGGTCAGTACTTAGATTAAACGCCTGTTAACTACACTAAGGTCAGTACTTAGGTTGAACGCCTGTTAACTACACTAAGGTCAGTACTTAGGTTGAACGCCTGTTAACTACACTAAGGTCAGTACTTAGGTTGAACGCCTGTTAACTACACTAAGGTCAGTACTTAGGTTGAACGCCTGTTAACTACACTAAGGTCAGTACTTTGGTTGAACGCCTATTAACTACACTAAGGTCAGTACTTAGATTGAACGCCTGTTAACTACACTAAGGTCAGTACTTAGATTGAACGCCTGTTAACTACACTAAGGTCAGTACTTAGGCTGAACACCTGTTAACTACACTAACGTCAGTACTTAGGCTGAACACCTGTTAACTACACTAAGGTCAGTACTTAGGCTGAACGCCTGTTAACTACACTAAGGTCAGTACTTAGGCTGAACACCTGTCAACTACACTAAGGTCAGTACTTAGGTTGAACACCTGTTAACTACACTAAGGTCAGTACTTAGGCTGAACACCTGTTAACTACACTAAGGTCAGTACTTAGGCTGAACACCTGTTAACTACACTAAGATCAGTACTTAGGATGAACACCTGTCAACTACACTAAGGTCAGTACTTAGGCTGAACACCTGTTAACTACACTAAGGTCAGTACTTAGGCTGAACACCTGTCAACTACACTAAGGTCAGTACTTAGGTTGAACACCTGTTAACTACACTAAGGTCAGTACTTAGGCTGAACACCTGTTAACTACACTAAGGTCAGTACTTAGGCTGAACATCTGTTAACTACACCTAGGTCAGCACTTAGGTTGAACACCTGTTAACTACACTAAGTTCAGTACTTAGGCTGAACACCTGTTAACTACACTAAGGTCAGCACTTAGACTGAACGCCTGTTAACAACACTAAGGTCAGCACTTAGGCTGAACACCTGTTAACTACACTAAGGTCAGCACTTAGGTTGAACACCTGTTAACTACACTAAGTTCAGTACTTAGGCTGAACACCTGTTAACTACACTAAGGTCAGCACTTAGACTGAACGCCTGTTAACAACACTAAGGTCAGCACTTAGGTTGAACACCTGTTAACTACACTAAGGTCAGTACTTAGGTTGAACACCTGTTAACTACACTAAGGTCAGTACTTAGGCTGAACACCTGTTAACTATACTAAGGTCAGTACTTAGGTTGAACACCTGTTAACTACACTAAGGTCAGTACTTAGGTTGAACACCTGTTAACTACACTAAGGTCAGTACTTAGGTTGAACACCTGTTAACTACACTAAGGTCAGCACTTAGGTTGAACACCTGTTAACTACACTAAGGTCAGCACTTAGGCTGAACACCTGTTAACTACACTAAGGTCAGTACTTAGGCTGAACGCCTGTTAACTACACTAAGGTCAGTACTTAGGCTGAACACCTGTCAACTACACTAAGGTCAGTACTTAGGTTGAACACCTGTTAACTACACTAAGGTCAGTACTTAGGCTGAACACCTGTTAACTACACTAAGGTCAGTACTTAGGCTGAACACCTGTTAACTACACTAAGATCAGTACTTAAGATGAACACCTGTCAACTACACTAAGGTCAGTACTTAGGCTGAACACCTGTTAACTACACTAAGGTCAGTACTTAGGCTGAACGCCTGTTAACTACACTAAGGTCAGTACTTAGGCTGAACACCTGTCAACTACACTAAAGTCAGTACTTAGGCTGAACACCTGTTAACTACACTAAGGTCAGTACTTAGGCTGAACGCCTGTTAACTACACTAAGGTCAGTACTTAGGCTGAACACCTGTCAACTACACTAAGGTCTGTACTTAGGCTAAACGCCTGTTAACTACACTAAGGTCAGTACTTAGGCTGAACACCTGTTAACTACACTAAGGTCAGTACTTAGGCTGAACACCTGTTAACTACACTAAGGTCAGTACTTAGGCTGAACGCATGTTAAATACACTAAGGTCAGTACTTAGGCTGAACACCTGTTAACTACACTAAGGTCAGTACTTAGGCTGAACACCTGTTAACTACACTAAGGTCAGTACTTAGGCTGAACACCTGTTAACTACACTAAGATCAGTACTTAGGCTGAACACCTGTTAACTACACTAAGGTCAGTACTTAGGCTGAACGCCTGTTAACTACACTAAGGTCAGTACTTAGACTGAACGCCTGTTAACTACACTAAGGTCAGTACTTAGGCTGAACACCTGTTAACTACACTAAGGTCAGTACTTAGGCTGAACACCTGTTAACTACACTAAGGTCAGTACTTAGGCTGAACGCATGTTAACTACACTAAGGTCAGTACTTAGGCTGAACACCTGTTAATTACACTAAGGTCAGTACTTAGGCTGAACGCCTGTTAACTACACTAAGGTCAGTGCTTAGGCTGAACGCATGTTAACTACACTAAGGTCAGTACTTAGGCTGAACGCCTGTTAACTACACTAAGGACAGTACTTAGGCTGAACACCTGTTAACTACACTAAGGTCAGTACTTAGACTGAACGCCTGTTAACTACACTAAGGTCAGTACTTAGGCTGAACGCCTGTTAACTACACTAAGGTCAGTACTTAGGCTGAACACCTGTTAACTACACTAAGGTCAGTACTTAGGCTGAACACCTGTTAACTACACTAAGGTCAGTACTTAGGCTGAACGCATGTTAACTACACTAAGGTCAGTACTTAGGCTGAACACCTGTTAACTACACTAAGGTCAGTACTTAGGCTGAACACCTGTTAACTACACTAAGGTCAGTACTTAGGCTGAACGCCTGTTAACTACACTAAGGACAGTACTTAGGCTGAACACCTGTTAACTACACTAAGGTCAGTACTTAGACTGAACGCCTGTTAACTACACTAAGGTCAGTACTTAGGCTGAACGCCTGTTAACTACACTAAGGTCAGTACTTAGGCTGAACACCTGTTAACTACACTAAGGTCAGTACTTAGGCTGAACACCTGTTAACTACACTAAGGTCAGTACTTAGGCTGAACGCATGTTAACTACACTAAGGTCAGTACTTAGGCTGAACACCTGTTAACTACACTAAGGTCAGTACTTAGGCTGAACGCCTGTTAACTACACTAAGGTCAGCACTTAGGCTGAACACCTGTTAACTACACTAAGGTCAGCACTTAGGCTGAACACCTGTTCACTACACTAAGGTCAGTACTTAGGCTGAACACCTGTTAATTACACTAAGGTCAGCACTTAGGCTGTACACCTGTTAACTACACTAAGGTCAGCCCTTAGGCTGAACACCTGTTAACTACACTAAGGTCAGTACTTAGGCTGAACACCTGTTAACTACACTAAGGTCAGCACTTAGGCTGAACACCTGTTAACTACACTAAGGTCAGCACTTAGGCTGAACACCTGTTAACTACACTAAGGTCAGTACTTAGGCTGAACGCCTGTTAACTACACTAAGGTCAGCACTTAGGCTGAACACCTGTTAACTACACTAAGGTCAGTACTTAGGCTGAACGCCTGTTAACTACACTAAGGTCAGCACTTAGGCTGAACACCTGTTAACTACACTAAGGTCAGCACTTAGGCTGAACATCTGTTAACTACACTAAGTTCAGCACTTAGGCTGAACACCTGTTAACTACACTAAGGTCAGCACTTAGGCTGAACGCCTGTTAACAACACTAAGGTCAGTACTTAGGCTGAACACCTGTTAACTACACTAAGGTCAGTACTTAGGCTGAACACCTGTTAACTACACTAAGGTCAGTACTTAGGCTGAACACCTGTTAACTACACTAAGGTCAGCACTTAGGCTGAACACCTGTTAACTACACTAAGATCAGCACTTAGGTTGAACACCTGTTAACTACACTAAGGTCAGCACTCAGGCTGAACACCTGTTAACTACACTAAGGTCAGCACTTAGGCTGAACACCTGTTAACTACACTAAGGTCAGTACTTAGGCTGAACACCTGTTAACTACACTAAGGTCAGTACTTAGGCTGAACGCCTGTCAACTACACTAAGGTCAGTACTTAGGCTGAACACCTGTTAACTACACTAAGGTCAGCCCTTAGGCTGAACGCCTGTTAACTACACTAAGGTCAGTACTTAGGCTGAACGCCTGTTAACTACACTAAGGTCAGTACTTAGGCTGAACGCCTGTTAACTACACTAAGGTCAGCACTTAGGCTGAACGCCTGTTAACTACACTAAGGTCAGCACTTAGGCTGAACGCCTGTTAACTACACTAAGGTCAGTACTTAGGCTGAACACCTGTTAACTACACTAAGGTCAGCACTTAGGCTGAACGCCTGTTAACTACACTAAGGTCAGTACTTAGGCTGAACACCTGTTAACTACACTAAGGTCAGTACTTAGGCTGAACACCTGTTAACTACACTAAGGTCAGTACTTAGGCTGAACACCTGTTAACTACACTAAGGTCAGTACTTAGGCTGAACGCCTGTTAACAACACTAAGGTCAGCACTTAGGCTGAACACCTGTTAACTACACTAAGGTCAGTACTTAGGCTGAACACCTGTTAACTACACTAAGGTCAGTACTTAGGCTGAACACCTGTTAACTACACTAAGGTCAGCACTTAGGCTGAACGCCTGTTAACAACACTAAGGTCAGTACTTAGGCTGAACACCTGTTAACTACACTAAGGTCAGTACTTAGGCTGAACACCTGTCAACTACACTAAGGTCAGTACTTAGGCTGAACACCTGTTAACTACACTAAGGTCACCACTTAGGCTGAACGCCTGTTAACTGCACTAAGGTCAGTACTTAGGCTGAACGCCTGTTAACTACACTAAGGTCAGCACTTAGGCTGAACACCTGTTAACTACACTAAGGTCAGTACTTAGGCTGAATACCTGTTAACTACACTAAGGTCAGTACTTACGCTGAACACCTGTTAACTACACTAAGGTCAGCTCTTAGGCTGAACGCCTGTTAACTACACTAAGGTCAGCACTTAGGCTGAACGCCTGTTAACTACACTAAGGTCAGCACTTAGGCTGAACACCTGTTAACTACACTAAGGTCAGTACTTAGGCTGAAGACCTGTTAACTACACTAAGGTCAGTACTTAGGCTGAACACCTGTTAACTACACTAAGGTCAGCACTTAGGCTGAACACCTGTTAACTACACTAAGGGCAGTACTTAGGTTGAACACCTGTTAACTACACTAAGGTCAGCACTTAGGTTGAACACCTGTTAACTACACTAAGTTCAGTACTTAGGCTGAACACCTGTTAACTACACTAAGGTCAGCACTTAGACTGAATGCCTGTTAACAACACTAAGGTCAGCACTTAGGCTGAACACCTGTTAACTACACTAAGGTCAGTACTTAGGCTGAACACCTGTTAACTACACTAAGGTCAGTACTTAGGTTGAACACCTGTTAACTACACTAAGGTCAGTACTTAGGTTGAACACCTGTTAACTACACTAAGGTCAGTACTTAGGTTGAACACCTGTTAACTACACTAAGGTCAGCACTTAGGTTGAACACCTATTAACTGCACTAAGGTCAGCACTTAGGTTGAACACCTGTTAACTACACTAAGGTCAGTACTTAGGCTGAACACCTGTTAACTACACTAAGGTCAGCACTTAGGCTGAACGCCTGTTAACTACACTAAGGTCAGCACTTAGGCTGAACACCTGTTAACTACACTAAGGTCAGTACTTAGGTTGAACACCTGTTAACTACACTAAGGTCAGTACTTAGGCTGAACACCTGTTAACTTCACTATGGTCAGCACTTAGGCTGAACACCTGTTAACTACACTAAGGTCAGTACTTAGGTTGAACACCTGTTAACTACACTAAGGTCAGTACTTAGGCTGAACACCTGTTAACTACACTATGGTCAGCACTTAGGCTGAACGCCTGTTAACAACACTAAGGTCAGCACTTAGGCTGAACACCTGTTAACTACACTAAGGTCAGTACTTAGGCTGAACACCTGTTAACTACACTAAGGTCAGTACTTAGGTTGAACACCTGTTAACTACACTAAGGTCAGTACTTAGGTTGAACACCTGTTAACTACACTAAGGTCAGCACTTAGGTTGAACACCTGTTAACTACACTAAGTTCAGTACTGAGGCTGAACACCTGTTAACTACACTAAGGTCAGCACTTAGACTGAACGCCTGTTAACAACACTAAGGTCAGCACTTAGGCTGAACACCTGTTAACTACACTAAGGTCAGTACTTAGGCTGAACACCTGTTAACTACACTAAGGTCAGTACTTAGGTTGAACACCTGTTAACTACACTAAGGTCAGTACTTAGGCTGAACACCTGTTAACTACACTAAGGTCAGTACTTAGGCTGAACACCTGTTAACTACACTAAGGTCAGTACTTAGGCTGAACACCTGTTAACTACACTAAGGTCAGCACTTAGGTTGAACACCTGTTAACTACACTAAGGTCAGCACTTAGGTTGAACACCTGTTAACTACACTAAGGTCAGCACTTAGCCTGAACACCTGTTAACTACACTAAGGTCAGTACTTAGGTTGAACACATGTTAACTACACTAAGGTCAGTACTTAGGTTGAACACCTGTTAACTACACTAAGGTCAGTACTTAGGCTGAACACCTGTTAACTACACTAAGGTCAGTACTTAGGCTGAACACCTGTTAACTACACTAAGGTCAGAATGCTTCGCTTCACATTTACGTTGTTATTCAAAATGTTATATGCTGTAAGAAGTAATTAAACTGCACACAGTATATATGCACTGGTAATATACATCTCTCAACATATATACACTGAGAAATATACACATCTCAGTGTATAAACGGTATTAAATATATAACTCATTGTGTATATATACCTTCCATATTATTATTATAATTAAGGGGGAAGCGCTAAACCCGGAGGATTATACAGCGTCTGGGGGGGATGTGGAAGGCATTCAGGCTTAATTCGGGAAACTGGAGCACAGATCCAATTCCCTAAAACAAGAGCCCCTCACCAACATCAAGGAACCTTCCTTGAGGAGTATACCTTCCATAGTGTATGCCCAGAAATATACCTTATCGTTAGGTATCTTCATCTTATATACACCTTGCGGCATATATACATTTCGTGAATATATAACAAGCATACTATACCGGGACAAAGTTAGAATTAGAAAGTATTTAGGGAAGTAGTGGTTTAGCAGTAGAGTTGTAGATGAGTGGAACAAACTCCCCTGGACAGGACCAGGAATGGGTGTGGGTGGGTGCGATTTAGACCTAGCATGAACCAATAGGCCTACTACAGTGTTCATCCATGTTCTTACATGAATAAAGCACCACAGAAAGCGACAAGTGGTCCTAATAAATGCTTATTCTACAACGTGTCTTGCATTCAATGTAACCAGAGTTGACTTTACGTTGTTTAGATAACACTGTCTTGTCCTCGGTGTTGTTGTGTTTACACACCCTTAATAAAACACCCTTAATAAAACAGCCTTAATAAAACAGCCTTAATAAAACAGCCTTAATAAAACAGCCTTAATAAAACAGCCTTAATAAAACAGCCTTAATAAAACACCCTTAATAAAACACCCTTAATAAAACACCCTTAATAAAACACCCTTAATAAAACACCCTTAATAAAACACCCTTAATAAAACACCCTTAATAAAACACCCTTAATAAAACAGCCTTAATAAAACACCCTTAATAAAACACCCTTAATAAAACAGCCTTAATAAAACAGCCTTAATAAAACACCCTTAATAAAACAGCCTTAATAAAACACCCTTAATAAAACACCCTTAATAAAACAGCCTTAATAAAACACCTTAATAAAACAGCCTTAATAAAACAGCCTTAATAAAACACCCTTAATAAAACAGCCTTAATAAAACACCCTTAATAAAACACCCTTAATAAAACAGCCTTAATAAAACACCCTTAATAAAACACCCTTAATAAAACACCCTTAATAAAACACCGTCCTAGTCACTTAATATCTACCCTTTGTTCATACCTGGAGTTTACCTGGAGAGAGTTCCGGGGGTCAACGCCCCCGCGGCCCGGTCTGTGACCAGGCCTCCTGGTGGATCAGAGCCTGATCAACCAGGCTGTTACTGCTGGCTGCACGCACTATGTTAGATACATTAAATAATGCCTTTATTAAAATGCGAATTACTTACAGCAGGTCTTTATTCATATATACTTAATATCAAAATTATATATTCATAATAAAACGTGTGTCAGTTGTTCATGCATCAATTATTGACTAATATAACTAAATTATTCCAAAAATGTGACCGGATATACGCACCGTGAGGTGTATGTCAGTATTATTATCTAGTTTAGAAAATCGACAGGAAGATGAGCGAAACATTTGGCGAAATGTTTCCTCAGTGAAGATAACCAGATGCTGTACAAGTGTCTCATTCATCGACAATATTTCTACCCTCGCCGGGAATCGAACCCGGACTGTCACCGTGTGAAGGGAGAGCTTTATCCACCAGGTCATGGGTACTATGAAACTAACGAAGCTTAAGCTTCAGGGCCCCTAATCCCGGAGGGGCCCCTGAAGCTGTTTTAGTCCACACTGCTTCAAAATTTTGTGTCTGCTGTACGAGAAGGTGTTGCGAAGGGGCCCCTTAACAGTTCAAGCTTCAGGGGCCCTCAAAATGTAGGTCCGCCAGGGCCTCTCAGTATATATACACTGAATTCACTTTAATCCCCAATTTACAGATTAAATTATTCATGGCTGGTGGTGAAAATGTGATACACAGCCTTAATAATCTTACACATGTAACCCACACACAGGAGAGAGGAGCTTACGACAACGTTTCGGTCTAAGTCGGACCGAAACGTCGTCGTAAGCTCCCCTCTCCTACGTTCGGGTTATTTGTGTATTGTTCCAGTCACGGTATTGTGCCTTTCTGTTATTTATTAATGATCTTAGTATAGTCAAGAAGCTTTAAACCCAAATGAAGAATTCTGGAGAGTTAGAAGACTGAAAAAAGTACATAGAAAATTGAACACATTTACAACTGGTATAGGTATTAACAGGTAGGCATATTTTTGGTCAGGAAACAGGACAAGTGTTTCCTGACGCAGGTCTTAGTCATATGACCCACAGCTGGAGCTTTTGGTCATCTGACTGAGGCCTTCCACTGGCTTACCAGTCTGCCTCTTTAAAAATCGTAGTTATGATTATAACCAATATTCCCCAGATCTGCCTTCCCGGCAATCTCTTTTTAAAATTAATGTTTACAGCTGAGAATGTTAAAATTTTATTTAAAGACGCATTCATAGTTCTTTTTATTCACTTTTGGATGCCATTTTTTTCTGCGGCATTTGCAAAAAATTTCGTAATATAGAATAGTTTTTAAGAGCTACAAAGAATTAAAGCAGTGGATCCTATAATGAAATACAGTGGACCCCCGCATAACGATTACCTCCGAATGCGACCAATTATGTAAGTGTATTTATGTAAGTGCGTTTGTACGTGTATGTTTGGGGGGTCTGAAATGGACTAATCTACTTCACAATATTCCTTATGGGAACAAATTCGGTCAGTACTGGCACCTGAACATACTTCTGGAGTGAAAAAATATCGTTAACCGGGGGTCCACTATAATGGAAACTCGTTTATTGAAATTCACGTTTATTGAAAAAACAACGTTTCTGTCTCTTAGGACGGAAAAATGTGAAAAATCACGAAACATTTAAAAGTTCACATTTTTTTACAATGGTTATTTTGTATACTGTGATATTACCTGTTTACTGTGATCTTATTGTATATATACTGGTGTATGTATACTGAGAGATACACCTCATCTTTATCTCCTTTTTTTCCCCTACCTCTTCGCCTTTCCTATATTTGTATTGCCTTTCCTGTCTTCTGCCAAGGTGGGTTCTGTCCTATTTGGTTTTGTCCCATTGCGGATTTTGTCTTACCCCCATTGGACAGTAGCTCTCCTGCAGTGCTCCTCTGTCCTTAGACTGCCTCCACTATTACTATTTCTACTATTTTATCTCTAAAATTCCACTCTGTGTCCCTATTTTCACACCCGCTACTACTTATTACCTCCTCTCTCACTATTGCACTGCTACATCTGCTACTGTTAACTACCACTACTACTACATTATTACTACTACTCCCTCCTCCTGTTCTACCACTCCCGTCCCCTGCCCAGCTCTGGTATATATTCAGGCTACCTTCCCTTCGCTCTTCTCTGTGTGATACCTTCCCTTCGCTCTTCTCTGTGTGACTAGTTAATAGTCCAAGTCAGACCGTAACGTCAGCATAAGTTTCAGTTTCCTAAGTGCGGGTTATGTGTGTATTGTTCCAGTCACGGTATTGTGGCATTGAAAATTGGTTGGGCAAATGTTTTGTTAGTGGGATGGATTGTAAAGGACCTGCCTAGTATGGGCCAACAGGCCTGATGCTGTGTTCCTCCTTTCTTATGTTCTTATGTTCTTACATCTCTCAGTGTATATACAGAGATACACATCTCAGCGTATATAGACAGATACACAACTAGGTGTATATATACACTGAGAGATACCTCTCGATGTGTATACCTTGCAGAACACATTACAAAATAGCTTAAACGTGGGCGTCCGCCGCATCAGGCAAACCCGTGAAATGAGTCACAGCCGGAAGGAGAAAGAGGAAGCACAGCACCATCACTGCAGGAACGACCAGTAATGCCATGACAATACAACACCGTCACTGCCGGAACGACCAGTAAAGCCACGACAATACAACACCATAACTGCAGGAACGACCAGTGAAGTCTCGACAATACAACACCATAACTGCAGGAACGACCAGTGAAGTCTCGACAATACAACACCATCACTGCAGGAACGACCAGTGAAGTCTCGACAATACAACACCATCACTGCAGGAACGACCAGTGAAGTCACGGCAATACAACACCATCACTGCAGGAACGACCAGTAAAGCCACGACAATACAACACCATCACTGCAGGAACGACCAGTGAAGTCACGACAATACAACACCATCACTGCAGGAACGACCAGTGAAGCCACGACAATACAACACCATCACTGCAGGAACGACCAGTGAAGTCACGGCAATACAACACCATCACTGCAGGAACGACCAGTAAAGTCACGACAATACAACACCATCACTGCAGGAACGACCAGTGAAGCTATGACAATACAACACCACAGAAAAGATCCCTAGTAGCAATCAGCGAAGAGGCGGGGCCAGGAGCTGTGACTCGACCCCTGCAACCACAAATAGGTGAGTACAAATAGGTGAGTACACACACACACACACACACGCATACACACACACACACACACACACACACACACATACACACACACATATACGTGAACGACATAACGGAAGGGATAGACTCAGAAGTGTCCTTGTTTGCAGACGATGTGAAGTTAATGAGAAGAATCGAATCGGACGAGGATCAGGCAGGACTACAAAGAGACCTGGACAGGCTACAAGCCTGGTCCAGCAACTGGCTCCTTGAATTTAACCCTGCCAAATGCAAAGTCATGAAGATTGGGGAAGGGCAAAGAAGACCGCAGACACAATATAGTTTAGATGGCCAAAGACTGCAAACCTCACTAAAGGAAAAAGATCTGGGGGTGAGTATAACACCGAGCATATCTCCTGAGGCGCACATCAATCAGATAACTGCTGCAGCATACGGGCGCCTGGCAAACCTACGGATAGCGTTCGGATACCTCAGTAAGGATTCGTTTAAGACTCTGTACACCATCTACGTCAGGCCCATACTGGAGTATGCAGCACCAGTTTGGAATCCACACCTAGTCAAGCACGTCAAGAAATTAGAGAAAGTGCAAAGGTTTGCAACAAGACTAGTCCCAGAGCTACGGGGATTGTCCTATGAAGAAAGGTTGAGGGAAATCGGCCTGACGACACTGGAGGCCAGGAGGGTCAGGGGAGACATGATAACGACATATAAAATACTGCGCGGAATAGACGAGGTGGACAAAGACTAAAATTTTATTAAACACCATATTTACTACCAGTCAATTTAAATTTTTTACATTAAACATTATTTTATACTTCTCATAACATTTTGTAGCCAAATTTTCAAGTTTTTATTTTCAACCCCAACCTTTATATTATCCCTTGTACCTGTGTACCTGTCTACCCTCTTACTATCATATTATAATCAAGACATTACCATTGTTATTTTTTTACTATTATTCTTTTGGTACTTTAATTGTGAATTTTATTTTGTCAATTTAAATCTAGGTATAATCTTGATCTTGTCAACAACCTATACCAGACTCTAGTGCAATTGCAAGTACCATTTCAAATTGTATTTTTATATTATAAGTTTATATTATAATTCCTACCATCTGCCCATTTAACTTTGCTTACCATTACTTAATTTTAGTCCCTTATATGTTTTCTCCTTTATTTTAGCTTTATATAACTATCCTAGTTTATATATTCACAATTGTTAAAATAATCAAGGTGCTATTCTTAGGTGCTAAAGTAGAATAAGTTCACAATTTTGCCATTATATTCCAAAGCTCATTTTTTTGATTACCACTTTATCGTCACCACAACCTATATTAGTCCCTTTTATATTATAATTTTATACTATAATTCTAACTTTAAAAAATTACCTTTATAGTACTATCTACTATCATATTCCCAAGCTCCACTATTTGATCATCACTTTATTTGTATTAGTCCCTTAGCTCATTATTTTACATTTGTTAAATAATCCAGGTGCTATTTTTTAGCTTAAGACTATTTACTTTGTTTTATACTTAATTCAAACTATAGATTCACTACAAATCTTATGATTACAAGCATTGATCCTGATACCAACCTCTTATTTAATGACTTAAATGAATCAAACAGTAACTGTAATTACTACACTGCAGAACAATCAAAGGCACTTCTCAGTGCCAACAACAACATAACTATATTTAACTACAATATCAGATCTTTAAGCAAGCATTACGATGACCTCATAGCATTACTAAATTCCTTACATGCCAATATGTCCATCATTACACTAACTGAAACCTGGCTAAAGCCTGATAGTACAGATGTCTATGCCATTCCTGGTTACACAGCCATACACAACTGCAGGCCAGATCAACAAGGGGGTGGCACAGCCATATACTACTCAGACCAACTAGAATGTATCACTAATACTTGCACAAGGGATGAACATGGGGAATATATAATAGCTAAATTCAAATCAAAGTACCTACAAAAACCTCTCACATTGATAAACATCTACAGAGTTCCACAGTCAAACATTAGCCAATTTAGTCAAAATCTAGGAAGTATGATAACTGATGCACGCATGAACAAAGATCACTTACTACTCTCAGGTGACTTCAATATAAATCTCCTGCAAGACCAGGACCCACACGTTACTGAATTCACAAACACAATGAGTAACTGTATGTTACTACCAACAGTAACAAAACCTACAAGAGTTACAGAGACTAGTGTTTCCCTACTTGACCACATCTGGACCAACACCATATCCCCTTTAAAATCAGGCATAATTACAGATAATACCACAGACCACTACCCTACTTTCCTCATAACAACTCTTGGTAAACTACCCCAAGACACTACTAAAGTCACCTTCAGACTTCACAATGAGGCAGCCATTAATAACTTCACAACAGCAATAGCAAACATTGATTGGCACACTGAGCTAGAAACCTATACAGATATTGACGAATGTATTAATAATTTTCTAAAAAAAAACCAATACCTCTATAACAAGCACTGCCCTAAAAAAACTAAACAGATGACAGCAAAGAGACTGAACAGTCCCTGGCTAACACCCAGCATTCTCAAATCCATAAATACAAAACACCAATATGAAAAACAGTACAGAATGGGTCACATAACCAGAGACCAAACAAAACGTTACTCGTCAATCCTAACCAGCCTGATAAGAAGGGCAAAAAAATTGTATTATGAGAACAGATTATCCAACTTACGAGGTGATATAAAAAAGACCTGGAAAACCCTATCAGAAATTCTGGGAACAAAAAAGATATCACGAAATAGCGAAATAAAATTAGCAAAAACAGATGAACCCCAACTCCCACCAACAGAAACAGCAAACAGACTCAATGATTTCTTCTCCACTATAGGACAAAACCTTGCCAATAAAATCCCAAGCTCAGATACCCCACCAAATGACTACCTCACCGGCAACTACCCGAACACACTGTTCCTAGCTCCGACTAACCCATACGAAGTCTCCCTTATTATCAACGCACTAAAAAACAAGGCAGGAGATTTAAATACCTTACCACCCCTTATATACAAAAAAGTGTCACAAGTGCTATCACCAATCATTGCAACACTCTTTAACAAATCCATTGAATCCTCCACCTTCCCTACAGTACTCAAAATAGCAAGGGTCACCCCGATCCACAAAGGAGGAGACCAAACAGAGTTGAATAACTATAGGCCAATATCCAACTTACACCCTCTCTCAAAAATCTTTGAAAAATTAATTCATAAACGAATCTACTCCTACCTTATCTCCCAAAACATACTCAACCCCTGCCAATTTGGATTCAGGCCTAATAAAAATACTAATGATGCTATTATACACATGCTAGAACATATATACACTGCAATAGAGAAAAAAAGAAGTCCCACTGGGGATCTTCATTGACTTACGTAAAGCTTTTGATACAGTTGACCATGACTTGCTCCACGTAAAATTGTCACACTATGGTATAAGAGGGCACTCCCTCAACTACCTCAAATCTTACCTCAGCAACAGAAGCCAATATGTGTACGCAAATGGGGCAAACTCTTCTGCACAACCAATTACAGTTGGTGTCCCACAGGGAAGTGTCCTTGGCCCTCTTCTCTTTCTCCTATACATAAATGACCTTCCAAATGCTTCGCAATTACTCAAACCCACACTATTTGCAGATGACACTACATACGTCTTCTCTCACCCGAGCCCAGTCACGCTAGCCAATACTGTAAATACCGAATTACAGAAAATATCTACCTGGATGAGGACTAACAAACTTACACTAAACATTGACAAAACCTACTTCATTCAGTTTGGTAACAGAGCTACAGATGTCCCTCTTAACATAATGATAAATGGATCACCTATCACAAAACTAACAGAGGGAAAATTCTTAGGAATCCACCTTGATAATAGACTCAAATTTCATACACATATACATCAAATTTCTAAGAAAATTTCCAAGACTGTAGGCATACTATCGAAGATACGGTACTATGTTCCACAGTCAGCCCTCCTGGCCCTATATCACTCTCTTATTTACCCCTATCTCACCTATGGAATTTGTGCATGGGGCTCAACAACAATTAACCATCTCAGACCACTAATTACCCAACAAAAGGCTGCAGTTAGAATGATAACAAATTCTCACTACAGGCAGCACACTCCACCAATATTCAATACACTAAACCTACTCACCATACAAAACATCCATACTTATTACTGCACCTATTACATACATAGAACACTTAACTCTGATATTAACCCTCCCCTCAAACATCTCCTTGCCAACCTCAACAGAACACATGACCATAACACAAGACACAGATCACTCTTTGATGTTCCTCGTGTCCATCTCACACTATGCAAAAACTCAATGCACATAAAAGGCCCTAAAATCTGGAATTCATTACCTGTAAATATAAAAGAAACACAACCTGTTTATAAATTCAAGTCTCTTCTCAAAGATTACTTACTCACCCAAAACCAAATAAATACTGAATAACTGAACATTATAAATTTTATATCTTAAATGTTTCTCACAATTATATCACATAAATGTTAAACCTAAAACCCAATCTAACTTTATTATTTTTTAAATACACTACCTAACAGAATACTCCATACGACTGAATGTACAACAATGCATACAACCATATGACCTGTCTTTGTAATACTCACTTGTGCTTTATAGTTATCTGTTTACATTAATGTTTTATCACTGATTTCATCATTGCTTAGTAGCAGCGCTGTATAGTCCTTGTGGCTTAGCGCTTCTTCTTGATTATAATAATAATAATAATCATTGCTTAGTTAATCTTAAGTTAATTTTAAACCAGCCCGTAATGCTATGCATAGTATAAGTGGCTTTGGCATACTGCTCTTATCTGTATTTTTTTTTGTACCTCTGTATGTGTGCACAAATTGGAAATAAATAAATAAATAAATAAATAAATGTTCCAGAGATGGGACACAGACACAAGAGGTCACAATTGGAAGTTGAAGACTCAGATGAATCAAAGGGATGTTAGGAAGTATTTCTTCAGTCATAGAGTAGTCAGGCCATGGAATAGCCTAGAAAGTGATGTGGTGGAGGCAGGAACCATACATAGTTTTAAGGCGAGGTATGATAGAGCTCATGGGGCAGGGAGAGAGAGGACCTAGTAGCAATCAGCGAAGAGGCGGGGCCAGGAGCTGTGACTCGACCCTTGCAACCACAAATAGGTGAGTACAAATAGGTGAGTACATACACACACACACACACACACACACACACACACACACACACACACACATACACACACACACACACACACATACACACACACATACACACACACACACACACACACACACACACACACACACACACACACACACACACACACACACACACAGAGAAGATCTAGATAAACGGGGCCAGGAGCTGTGACTCGACCCCTGCAACCACAAATAGGTGAGTACACACACACACACACACACAGAAGATCTAGATAAACGGACAGGAATAACAGAGACAGCACTACAATGGATCAAGGCATACCGGGCAGGAAGGAAACAGTGAGTGATGGTCCGTGAAGAGGTGTACGTGCACATGACGAGTGGAGTTACACAGGGATAAATATTAGGGCCGGTGGCATTTCTTGTAATACGTGAATGACATGACGGAAGGGATAGGACATGGAGTCAATAATGACTGGACAAGATCAACTAGATAGAGGATGCAGGAGTGAATTACAAGGTCATGCAGGGGAGAAGACATTTAAGGAGTCCAACATTTCGAAACCGATTCCTCCAAGGTTACCCCTTCCCCCCCTTAACTGGGTAATGATGCATCACTGATGTAAGCCTCGGTAGCTTGTAAATGTGTGTCCACACACACAATATATATATATAGGGAGGTACGACCTCTAGAACTTTACTGGGGACCCTCATCCTCGAAGACAATAAACACACATCAGGTAAATATATATATATATATCTATATATATATATATATATATATATATATATATATATATATATATATATATATATATATATATATATGATTGATGTGTAAAACAAATGTGTGTGTGTGTGTGTGTGTACTCACTTATATACTCACCTATATTTGGTTGCACTGGTCAAGTTTTAGTTCCTGGCTCAGCCTCTCAACTTACCACTTGCCAGATTCACTCTCTATTAGCCTCGTGAGCCGTATATTGCACTTATTTTTAAAACTTGGAATCTCCCTCCATCACTTCGTCATCGAAGTCATTGCTCTTCCCCACCATCCTGAAGAAATACTTCCTGACCTTCCTGTGACTCATTTGCGTCTTTAGTTTTGAGCTTTGTCCCAGAGTACCTGTTTCCCGCCTCTTGAAAAGCTTGTCTCATCTGCCTCATCAATTTCTGAGTATTTTGTATGTTACTGTGTCTTCCCTGGTCCTTCTATACTACAGCATCGGTAAATTCAGTTCTTTAGCCTTTCCTCGGAGCTCCGGAACAAGTCTCGTTGTATGCTCCAGAATTTTCTTCAGTTTCTTTACATGCTTCCTCAGTTGTGGGTTCCAAATTGGTGCTGCGTACTCCAAGATGGGTCTGATGTGTTCCACAAAGCACCCGAATGACACTTTGTTAAGATTTTAGAAGGTCACTCTCAGATTTGCCAGGCAAACATTGGCTACAATGGTTATTCAGTTGATGTGAGCCTCTGGCGATATTCTAGCCACTGAACTTACTCCCAGGTCCTTTTTTTAATGAAGTTTACAGCTTGCGTCCCCCGAGTCTATACCCTGTGCTGTATCTTCTGGCTTCTTCCTTAATCTTCATAACTTTGCATTTGGTAGGGTTGATTTCAAGCATTCACTTATCTGACCAACTCTGCAGTCTGTTCAGATGCTTTTGTAGTCTTTCCTCGTCCTCATCTGTGTGTATTCTCACCATTAGTTTTGCATCATCAGCATGAGAGAGAGAGAGAGAGAAAGAGAGAGAGAGAGAGAGAGAGAGAGAGAGAGAGAGAGAGAGAGAGAGAGAGAGAGAGAGAGAGAGAGAGAGAGAGAGAGAGCACGGAAGTACATTATACAATTAGAGAAAATATTTTACAGACTATATAGTGTACTTACCTGCTTGGAAGGAGTACCTAGGGTCTACCTTGATCTACACTCTGCCTGCCTCTACCAACACTGTCTGTCTCTATCTACACGCTGTTTACCTCTGCTCTTATGTCTTAAGACATTTGTAGTTAGAATAGTACACAGTAGCAGAAGGTTATACATAGTTATACATAGAACAGTACAGAACATTATACATAGAACAGTATAGCAGATTATACATAAAACAGTATAGCAGATTATACATAGAGCAGCATAACAGATTATTATACACAGACATAGACCAGTATAGCAGAAGGTTATATAAACAACACTGTAACAGAAGGCTATACATAAAACAATATAGAAGAAGGTTCTACGTAGAACAGTATAGCAGGTTCTACATAGAAGAGTATAGCAGAAAGCTATACAAAGACCAGTGTAGCAGAAGATTACATAATATCATATACACTTCTAATTGAAAAATATAACAATTACTATATAAAATACAAACTATAACAAGAAAATACATGTCTACAACAAGTTCACGATTCATTAATTACTCAGCGTATGTATATCACAAAAGTGTTACCTGGAGTATACCTAGAGGTGCTCCGGAGGAGAGAAGTTATAATTATTGTTATATTTCTGTGGAAATGAGGGATTCCGAGGAAAGAAGGGATAGCTCCAATTCCTCGAATCATGAGCTTTTCGTTGGTATTAAGATATATAAAGGTAGAAATCAATAAGCCAATCAATAATAATATCTTTATTTACTTTAGGTAGTAGGTTGGTAGACAGCAGCCACCCAGGGAGGTACTACCGTCCTGTGGTAGTAGGTTGGTAGACAGCAGCCACCCAGGGAGGTACTACCGTCCTGTGGTAGTGGGTTGGTAGACAACAACCACCCAGGGAGGTACTACCGTCCTGTGGTAGTGGGTTGGTACACAACAACCACCCAGGGAGGTACTACCGTCCTGTGGTAGTAGGTTGGTAGACAACAACCACCCAGGGAGGTACTACCGTCCTGTGGTAGTAGGTTGGTAGACAGCAGCCACCCAGGGAGGTACTACCGTCCTGTGGTAGTGGGTTGGTAGACAACAACCACCCAGGGAGGTACTACCGTCCTGTGGTAGTGGGTTGGTAGACAACAACCACCCAGGGAGGTACTACCGTCCTGTGGTAGTAGGTTGGTAGACAACAACCACCCAGGGAGGTACTACCGTCCTGTGGTAGTAGGTTGGTAGACAGCAGCCACCCAGGGAGGTACTACCGTCCTGTGGTAGTAGGTTGGTAGACAGCAGCCACCCAGGGAGGTACTACCGTCCTGTGGTAGTAGGTTGGTAGACAGCAACCACCCAGGGAGGTACTACCGTCCTGTGGTAGTAGGTTGGTAGACAACAACCACCCAGGGAGGTACTACCGTCCTGTGGTAGTAGGTTGGTAGACAACAACCACCCAGGGAGGTACTACCGTCCTGTGGTAGTAGGTTGGTAGACAACAACCACCCAGGGAGGTACTACCGTCCTGTGGTAGTAGGTTGGTAGACAACAACCACCCAGGGAGGTACTACCGTCCTGTGGTAGTAGGTTGGTAGACAACAACCACCCAGGGAGGTACTACCGTCCTGTGGTAGTAGGTTGGTAGACAACAACCACCCAGGGAGGTACTACCGTCCTGTGGTAGTAGGTTGGTAGACAACAACCACCCAGGGAGGTACTACCGTCCTGTGGTAGTAGGTTGGTAGACAGCAACCACCCAGGGAGGTACTACCGTCCTGTGGTAGTAGGTTGGTAGACAACAACCACCCAGGGAGGTACTACCGTCCTGTGGTAGTAGGTTGGTAGACAACAACCACCCAGGGAGGTACTACCGTCCTGTGGTAGTAGGTTGGTAGACAACAACCACCCAGGGAGGTACTACCGTCCTGTGGTAGTAGGTTGGTAGACAACAACCACCCAGGGAGGTACTACCGTCCTGTGGTAGTAGGTTGGTAGACAACAACCACCCAGGGAGGTACTACCGTCCTGTGGTAGTAGGTTGGTAGACAACAACCACCCAGGGAGGTACTACCGTCCTGTGGTAGTAGGTTGGTAGACAACAACCACCCAGGGAGGTACTACCGTCCTGTGGTAGTAGGTTGGTAGACAGCAACCACCCAGGGAGGTACTACCGTCCTGTGGTAGTAGGTTGGTAGACAACAACCACCCAGGGAGGTACTACCGTCCTGTGGTAGTAGGTTGGTAGACAACAACCACCCAGGGAGGTACTACCGTCCTGTGGTAGTAGGTTGGTAGACAACAACCACCCAGGGAGGTACTACCGTCCTGTGGTAGTAGGTTGGTAGACAACAACCACCCAGGGAGGTACTACCGTCCTGTGGTAGTAGGTTGGTAGACAACAACCACCCAGGGAGGTACTACCGTCCTGTGGTAGTAGGTTGGTAGACAGCAACCACCCAGGGAGGTACTACCGTCCTGTGGTAGTAGGTTGGTAGACAACAACCACCCAGGGAGGTACTACCATCCTGTGGTAGTAGGTTGGTAGACAACAACCGCCCAGGGAGGTACTACCATCCTGTGGTAGTAGGTTGGTAGACAACAACCACCCAGGGAGGTACTACCGTCCTGTGGTAGTAGGTTGGTAGACAACAGCCACCCAGGGAGGTACTACCATCCTGTGGTAGTAGGTTGGTAGACAACAACCACCCAGGGAGGTACTACCATCCTGTGGTAGTAGGTTGGTAGACAACAACCACCCAGGGAGGTACTACCATCCTGTGGTAGTAGGTTGGTAGACAACAACCACCCAGGGAGGTACTACCATCCTGTGGTAGTAGGTTGGTAGACAACAACCGCCCAGGGAGGTACTACCATCCTGTGGTAGTAGGTTGGTAGACAACAACCACCCAGGGAGGTACTACCGTCCTGTGGTAGTAGGTTGGTAGACAACAGCCACCCAGGGAGGTACTACCACCCTGTGGTAGTAGGTTGGTAGACAACAGCCACCCAGGGAGGTACTACCATCCTGTGGTAGTAGGTTGGTAGACAACAACCACCCAGGGAGGTACTACCGTCCTGTGGTAGTAGGTTGGTAGACAACAACCACCCAGGGAGGTACTACCGTCCTGTGGTAGTAGGTTGGTAGACAACAACCACCCAGGGAGGTACTACCGTCCTGTGGTAGTAGGTTGGTAGACAACAACCACCCAGGGAGGTACTACCGTCCTGTGGTAGTAGGTTGGTAGACAGCAACCACCCAGGGAGGTACTACCGTCCTGTGGTAGTAGGTTGGTAGACAACAACCACTCAGGGAGGTACTACCGTCCTGTGGTAGTAGGTTGGTAGACAACAACCACCCAGGGAGGTACTACCATCCTGTGGTAGTAGGTTGGTAGACAACAGCCACCCAGGGAGGTACTACCGTCCTGTGGTAGAAGGTTGGTAGACAACAGCCACCCAGGGAGGTACTACCGTCCTGTGGTAGTAGGTTGGTAGACAACAACCACCCAGGGAGGTACTACCGTCCTGTGGTAGTAGGTTGGTAGACAACAACCACCCAGGGAGGTACTACCGTCCTGTGGTAGTAGGTTGGTAGACAACAACCACCCAGGGAGGTACTACCGTCCTGTGGTAGTAGGTTGGTAGACAACAACCACCCAGGGAGGTACTACCGTCCTGTGGTAGTAGGTTGGTAGACAACAACCACCCAGGGAGGTACTACCGTCCTGTGGTAGTAGGTTGGTAGACAACAGCCACCCAGGGAGGTACTACCATCCTGTGGTAGTAGGTTGGTAGACAGCAGCCACCCAGGGAGGTACTACCATCCTGTGGTAGTAGGTTGGTAGACAGCAGCCACCCAGGGAGGTACTACCGTCCTGTGGTAGTAGGTTGGTAGACAACAACCACCCAGGGAGGTACTACCGTCCTGTGGTAGTAGGTTGGTAGACAACAACCACCCAGGGAGGTACTACCGTCCTGTGGTAGTAGGTTGGTAGACAACAACCACCCAGGGAGGTACTACCGTAATGTGGTAGTAGGTTGGTAGACAACAACCACCCAGGGAGGTACTACCATCCTGTGGTAGTAGGTTGGTAGACAACAACCACCCAGGGAGGTACTACCATCCTGTGGTAGTAGGTTGGTAGACAACAGCCACCCAGGGAGGTACTACCATCCTGTGGTAGTAGGTTGGTAGACAACAGCCACCCAGGGAGGTACTACCATCCTGTGGTAGTAGGTTGGTAGACAACAGCCACCCAGGGAGGTACTACCATCCTGTGGTAGTAGGTTGGTAGACAGCAGCCACCCAGGGAGGTACTACCGTCCTGTGGTAGTAGGTTGGTAGACAACAACCACCCAGGGAGGTACTACCGTCCTGTGGTAGTAGGTTGGTAGACAACAACCACCCAGGGAGGTACTACCGTCCTGTGGTAGTAGGTTGGTAGACAACAACCACCCAGGGAGGTACTACCGTCCTGTGGTAGTAGGTTGGTAGACAACAACCACCCAGGGAGGTATTACCCTCCTGTGGTAGTAGGTTGGTAGACAACAACCACCCAGGGAGGTACTACCGTCCTGTGGTAGTAGCTTGGTAGACAACAACCACCCAGGGAGGTACTACCGTCCTGTGGTAGTAGGTTGGTAGACAACAACCACCCAGGGAGGTACTACCGTCCTGTGGTAGTAGGTTGGTAGACAGCAACCACCCAGGGAGGTACTACCGTCCTGTGGTAGTAGGTTGGTAGGCAACAACCACCCAGGGAGGTACTACCCTCCTGTGGTAGTAGGTTGGTAGACAACAACCACCCAGGGAGGTACTACCGTCCTGTGGTAGTAGGTTGGTAGACAACCACCCAGGGAGGTACTACCGTCCTGTGGTAGTAGGTTGGTAGACAGCAACCACCCAGGGAGGTACTACCGTCCTGTGGTAGTAGGTTGGTAGACAACAACCACCCAGGGAGGTACTACCCTCCTGTGGTAGTAGGTTGGTAGACAACAACCACCCAGGGAGGTACTACCGTCCTGTGGTAGTAGGTTGGTAGACAACAACCACCCAGGGAGGTACTACCGTCCTGTGGTAGTAGGTTGGTAGACAACAACCACCCAGGGAGGTACTACCGTCCTGTGGTAGTAGGTTGGTAGACAACAACCACCCAGGGAGGTACTACCCTCCTGTGGTAGTAGGTTGGTAGACAACAACCACCCAGGGAGGTACTACCGTCCTGTGGTAGTAGGTTGGTAGACAACAACCACCCAGGGAGGTACTACCGTCCTGTGGTAGTAGGTTGGTAGACAACAACCGCCCAAGGAGGTACTACCGTCCTGTGGTAGTAGGTTGGTAGACAACCACCCAGGGAGATACTACCGTCCTGTGGTAGTAGGTTGGTAGACAACCACCCAGGGAGGTACTACCGTCCTGTGGTAGTAGGTTGGTAGACAACCACCCAGGGAGGTACTACCGTCCTGTGGTAGTAGGTTGGTAGACAACAACCACCCAGGGAGGTACTACCGTCCTGTGGTAGTAGGTTGGTAGACAACAACCACCCAGGGAGGTACTACCGTCCTGTGGTAGTAGGTTGGTAGACAACAACCACCCAGGGAGGTACTACCGTCCTGTGGTAGTAGGTTGGTAGACAACAACCACCCAGGGAGGTACTACCGTCCTGTGGTAGTAGGTTGGTAGACAACAACCACCCAGGGAGGTACTACCGTCCTGTGGTAGTAGGTTGGTAGACAACAACCACCCAGGGAGGTACTACCGTCCTGTGGTAGTAGGTTGGTAGACAACAACCACCCAGGGAGGTACTACCGTCCTGTGGTAGTAGGTTGGTAGACAACAACCACCCAGGGAGGTACTACCGTCCTGTGGTAGTAGGTTGGTAGACAACAACCACCCAGGGAGGTACTACCGTCCTGTGGTAGTAGGTTGGTAGACAACAACCACCCAGGGAGGTACTACCGTCCTGTGGTAGTAGGTTGGTAGACAACAACCACCCAGGGAGGTACTACCGTCCTGTGGTATTAGGTTGGTAGACAACCACCCAGGGAGGTACTACCGTCCTGTGGTAGTAGGTTGGTAGACAGCAACCACCCAGGGAGGTACTACCGTCCTGTGGTAGTAGGTTGGTAGACAACAACCACCCAGGGAGGTACTACCGTGCTGTGGTAGTAGGTTGGTAGACAACAACCACCCAGGGAGGTACTACCGTCCTATGGTAGTAGGTTGGTAGACAACAACCACCCAGGGAGGTACTACCGTCCTGTGGTAGTAGGTTGGTAGACAACAACCACCCAGGGAGGTACTACCGTCCTGTGGTAGTAGGTTGGTAGACAGCAACCACCCAGGGAGGTACTACCGTCCTGTGGTAGTAGGTTGGTAGACAGCAACCACCCAGGGAGGTACTACCGTCCTGTGGTAGTAGGTTGGTAGACAACAACCACCCAGGGAGGTACTACCGTCCTGTGGTAGTAGGTTGGTAGACAACAACCACCCAGGGAGGTACTACCGTCCTGTGGTAGTAGGTTGGTAGACAACAACCACCCAGGGAGGTACTACCGTCCTGTGGTAGTAGGTTGGTAGACAGCAACCACCCAGGGAGGTACTACCGTCCTGTGGTAGTAGGTTGGTAGACAACAACCACCCAGGGAGGTACTACCGTCCTGTGGTAGTAGGTTGGTAGACAACAACCACCCAGGGAGGTACTACCGTCCTGTGGTAGTAGGTTGGTAGACAACAACCACCCAGGGAGGTACTACCGTCCTGTGGTAGTAGGTTGGTAGACAACAGCCACCCAGGGAGGTACTACCGTCCTGTGGTAGTAGGTTGGAAGACAACAACCACCCAGGGAGGTACTACCGTCCTGTGGCAGTAGGTTGGTAGACAACCACCCAGGGAGGTACTACCGTCCTGTGGTAGTAGGTTGATAGACAACAACCACCCAGGGAGGTACTACCGTCCTGTGGTAGTAGGTTGGTAGACAGCAGCCACCCAGGGAGGTACTACCGTCCTGTGGTAGTAGGATGGTAGACAACAACCACCCAGGGAGGTACTACCGTCCTGTGGTAGTAGGTTGGTAGACAACAACCACCCAGGGAGGTACTACCGTCCTGTGGTAGTAGGTTGGTAGACAACAACCACCCAGGGAAGTACTACCGTCCTGTGGTAGTAGGTTGGTAGACAACAACCACCCAGGGAGGTACTACCGTCCTGTGGTAGTAGGTTGGTAGACAACAACCACCCAGGGAGGTACTACCGTCCTGTGGTATTAGGTTGGTAGACAGCAACCACCCAGGGAGGTACTACCGTCCTGTGGTAGTAGGTTGGTAGACAGCAACCACCCAGGGAGGTACTACCGTCCTGTGGTAGTAGGTTGGTAGACAGCAACCACCCAGGGAGGTACTACCGTCCTGTGGTAGTAGGTTGGTAGACAACAACCACCCAGGGAGGTACTACCGTCCTGTGGTAGTAGGTTGGTAGACAGCAACCACCCATGGAGGTACTACCGTCCTGTGGTAGTAGGTTAGTAGACAACAACCACCCAGGGAGGTACTGCCATCGTATGGTAGTAGGTTGGTAGACAGCAACCACCCAGGGAGGTACTACCGTCCTGTGGTAGTAGGTTGGTAGACAACCACCACCCAGGGAGGTACTACCGTCCTGTGGTAGTAGGTTGGTAGACAACAACCACCCAGGGAGGTACTACCGTCCTGTGGTAGTAGGTTGGTAGACAGCAACCACCCAGGGAGGTACTACCGTCCTGTGGCAGTAGGATGGTGGACAACCACCCAGGGAGGTACTACCGTCCTGTGGTAGTAGGTTGGTAGACAACCACCCAGGGAGGTACTACCGTCCTGTGGTAGTAGGTTGGTAGACAACAGCCACCCAGGGAGGTACTACCGTCCTGTGGTAGTAGGTTGGAAGACAACAACCACCCAGGGAGGTACTACCGTCCTGTGGTAGTAGGTTGGTAGACAACAACCACCCAGGGAGGTACTACCGTCCTGTGGTAGTATGTTGATAGACAACAACCACCCAGGGAGGTACTACCGTCCTGTGGTAGTAGGTTGGTAGACAGCAGCCACCCAGGGAGGTACTACCGTCCTGTGGTAGTAGGATGGTAGACAACAACCACCCAGGGAGGTACTACCGTCCTGTGGTAGTAGGTTGGTAGACAACAACCACCCAGGGAGGTACTACCGTCCTGTGGTAGTAGGTTGGTAGACAACAACCACCCAGGGAAGTACTACCGTCCTGTGGTAGTAGGCTGGTAGACAACAACCACCCAGGGAGGTACTACCGTCCTGTGGTAGTAGGTTGGTAGACAACAACCACCCAGGGAGGTACTACCGTCCTGTGGTATTAGGTTGGTAGACAGCAACCACCCAGGGAGGTACTACCGTCCTGTGGTAGTAGGTTGGTAGACAGCAACCACCCAGGGAGGTACTACCGTCCTGTGGTAGTAGGTTGGTAGACAGCAACCACCCAGGGAGGTACTACCGTCCTGTGGTAGTAGGTTGGTAGACAACAACCACCCAGGGAGGTACTACCGTCCTGTGGTAGTAGGTTGGTAGACAGCAACCACCCATGGAGGTACTACCGTCCTGTGGTAGTAGGTTAGTAGACAACAACCACCCAGGGAGGTACTGCCATCGTATGGTAGTAGGTTGGTAGACAGCAACCACCCAGGGAGGTACTACCGTCCTGTGGTAGTAGGTTGGTAGACAACCACCACCCAGGGAGGTACTACCGTCCTGTGGTAGTAGGTTGGTAGACAACAACCACCCAGGGAGGTACTACCGTTCTGTGGTAGTAGGTTGGTAGACAACAACCACCCAGGGAGGTACTACCGTCCTGTGGCAGTAGGTTGGTAGACAACCACCCAGGGAGGTACTACCGTCCTGTGGTAGTACGTTGGTAGACAACCACCCAGGGAGGTACTACCGTCCTGTGGTAGTAGGTTGGTAGACAACAACCACCCAGGGAGGTACTATCGTCCTGTGGTAGTAGGTTGGTAGACAACAAGCACCCAGGGAGGTACTACCGTCCTGTGGTAGTAGGTTGGTAGACAACAACCACCCAGGGAGGTGCTACCCTCCTGTGGTAGTAGGTTGGTAGACAACAACCGCCCAGGGAGGTACTACCGTCCTGTGATAGTAGGTTGGTAGACAACAACCGCCCAGGGAGGTACTATCGTCCTGTGGTAGAAGGTTGGTTGACAACAACCGCCCAGGGAGGTACTACCTTCCTGTGGTAGTAGGTTGGTAGACAGCAACCACCCAGGGAGTTACTACCGTCCTGTGGTAGTAGGTTGGTAGACAGCAACCACCCAGGGAGGTACTACCGTCCTGTGGTAGTAGGTTGGTAGACAGCAACCACCCAGGGAGGTACTACCGTCCTGTGGTAGTAGGTTGGTAGACAGCAACCACCCAGGGAGGTACTACCGTCCTGTGGTAGTAGGTTGGTAGACAGCAACCGCCCAGGGAGGTACTACCGTCCTGTGGTAGTAGGTTGGTAGACAGCAACCGCCCAGGGAGGTACTACCGTCCTGTGGTAGTAGGTTGGTAGACAGCAACCGCCCAGGGAGGTACTACCGTCCTGTGGTAGTAGGTTGGTAGACAGCAACCGCCCAGGGAGGTACTACCGTCCTGTGGTAGTAGGTTGGTAGACAGCAACCGCCCAGGGAGGTACTACCGTCCTGTGGTAGTAGGTTGGTAGACAGCAACCGCCCAGGGAGGTACTACCGTCCTGTGGTAGTAGGTTGGTAGATAGCAACCACCCAGGGAGGTACTACCGTCCTGTGGTAGTAGGTTGGTAGACAGCAACCACCCAGGGAGGTACTACCGTCCTTTGGTAGTAGGTTGGTAGACAACAACCGCCCAGGGAGGTACTACCGTCCTGTAGTAGTATGTTGGTAGACAACCGCCCAGGGAGGTACTACCGTCCTGTGGTAGTATGTTGGTAGACAACAACCACCCAGGGAGGTACTACCGTCTTGTGGTAGTAGGTTGGTAGACAGCAACCACCCAGGGAGGTACTACCGTCCTCTGGTAGTAGGTTGGTAGACAACAACCACCCAGGGAGGTACTACCGTCCTGTGGTAGTAGGTTGGTAGACAACAACCACCCAGGGAGGTACTACCGTCCTGTGGTAGTAGGTTGGTAGACAGCAACCACCCAGGGAGGTACTACCGTCCTGTGGTAGTAGGTTGGTAGACAGCAACCACCCAGGGAGGTACTACCGTCCTGTGGTAGTAGGTTGGTAGACAACCACCCAGGGAGGTACTACCGTCTTGTGGTAGTAGGTTGGTAGACAACAACAACCCAGGGAGGTACTACCGTCCTGTGGTAGTAGGTTGGTAGACAACAACCACCCAGGGAGGTACTACCGTCCTGTGGTAGTAGGTTGGTAGACACCAACCACCCAGGGAGTTACTACCGTCCTGTGGTAGTAGGTTGCTAGACAACAACCACCCAGGGAGGTACTACCGTCCTGTGGTAGTAGATTGGTAGAGAGCAACCACCCAGGGAGGTACTACCGTCCTGTGGTAGTAGGTTGGTAGACAACAACCACCCAGGGAGGTACTACCGTCCTGATGTAGTAGGTTGGTAGACAAGAACCACCCAGGGAGGTACTACCGTCCTGTGGTAGTAGGTTGGTAGACAACAACCGCCCAGGGAGGTACTACCGTCCTGTGGTAGTAGGTTGGTAGACAACAACCACCCAGGGAGGTACTACCGTCCTGTGGTAGTAGGTTGGTAGACAGCAACTACCCAGGGAGGTACTACCGTCCTGTGGTAGTAGGTTGGTAGACAACAACCGCCCAGGGAGGTACTACCGTCCTGTGGTAGTAGGTTGGTAGACAACAACCACCCAGGGAGGTACTACCGTCCTGTGGTAGTAGGTTGGTAGACAGCAACCGCCCAGGGAGGTACTACCGTCGTGTGGTAGTAGGTTGGTAGACAGCAACCACCCAGGGATGCACTACCGTCCTGTGGTAGTAGGTTGGTAGACAACAACCACCCAGGGAGGTACTACCGTCCTGTGGTAGTAGGTTGGCAGACAACAACCACCCAGGGATGCACTACCGTCCTGTGGTAGTAGGTTGGTAGACAACAACCACCCAGGGAGGTACTACCGTCCTGTGGTAGTAGGTTGGCAGACAACAACCACCCAGGGAGGTACTACCGTCCTGTGGTAGTAGGTTGGTAGACAACAACCACCCAGGGAGGTACTACCGTCCTGTGGTAGTAGGTTGGTAGACAGCAACCACCCAGGGAGGTACTACCGTCCTGCCAAGTGAGTGTAAAACGAAAGCCTGTAATTGTTTTACATGATGGTAGGATTGCTGGTGTCTTTTTTCTGTCTCATAAACATGCAAGGTTTCAGGTACGTCTTGCTAGTTCTACTTACACTTAGGTCACACTACACAGACATGTACAAGCATATATATACACACCCATCTGGGTTTTCTTCTTTCTTACTAGTTCTTGTTCTTGTTTATTTCCTCTTATCTCCATGGGGAAGTGGAACAGAATTCTTCCTCCGTAAGCCATGCGTGTTGTAAGAAGCGACTAAAATGCCGGGAGCAAGGGGCTAGTAACCCCTTCCACTGTACAAATTACTAAATTTAAAAAGAAAAACTTTCATTTTTCTTTTTGGGCCACCCTGCCTTGGTGGGATACGGCCGGTTTGTTGAAAGATCTTTATTTACTACCAGTACATATACAAGGTATACAGACCATAGCTGACATCCTTGTTATGCTGACCATTTCCCGCAAATTAGGTCAGTTTTGTCCCAGGATGCGACCCACACCAGTCAGCTAACATCCAGGTACCTATTTTACTGCTGGGTGAACATGGACAACCAGTGTAAGGAAACACGTCCAATGTTTCTACCCGGCCGAGAATCGAACCCGGACCCTCTCCGTGTAAAGCGAGAGCTTTAGCTACCAGGCTAGTAAGAGGTGGGGCCAGGAGCCGTTACTTGACTCGTGCCAGCGCATCTAGTCAGGTACACATTTCCTACCATGTTTACTCAGGTTGTTACATCAGGTATGCTGAAAACAAATGTAAATTACTCTCAAGAATATTATATGTGAAGGTCACCTCACGTGGTCATATAAATTAATATACACTATATACATTGTATGTTCATGTTATTATTATTATTATTATTATTATTATTATTATTATTATTATTACTACTACTATTATCATCATCATAGCCGTAAATTACCTGAGAAAATTGTGAAAAAATTGTGCCTTTTATGCCACAAGACGGGCAGAAAGCAGCAACTTCACTCTGGCTGTACCCTTCTCCAGAACATCACTCCATCTGAGATCATATATACCCAGGATGACTCGAGTATGGAACACATTCGTACAGCATAATGATGTCAACGAGATAACGTCAGTTGATCAAATGAAAATGCTGGCCCACAGATGGCTCCAACTTCATCCTGTTCCCTACTCGTATGTCTCATAACAATAAAAATGCTTTCAAGTGAGCTGATGTAGGTAACAGCTCTTAGCTTGTCAATAAAGTTAGGAATCCTTAACCTGTAAATAGCTGTCAATAAAGCTAGGGATCCTTAACCTTGTCAAACCCTGTTTAAAAAAAAAAAAAAAAAAAAAAAAGAGAAATTAGAGGTAGAGAGCGCTCTCTTGTTCTCAGTCGAGAACAAGAGAGCGAGCGAGAACGAAAACTAGAGACGAGAGTGAGCAAGAGAACGTGAACGTCTGAGCTAGAGAACAAGAGAAAGCAAGAGAACGTGAACGCCTGAGCTAGAGAACAAGATTAAGCAAGAGAACGTGAACGCCTGAGCTAGAGAACAAGAGAAAGCAAGAGAACGTGAACGTCTGAGCTAGAGAACAAGATTAAGCAAGAGAACGTGAACGCCTGAGCTAGAGAACAAGATTAAGCAAGAGAACGTGAACGTCTGAGCTAGAGAACAAGATTAAGCAAGAGAACGTGAACGTCTGAGCTAGAGAACAAGATTAAGCAAGAGAACGTGAACGCCTGAGCTAGAGAACAAGATTAAGCAAGAGAACGTGAACGTCTGAGCTAGAGAACAAGAGAAAGCAAGAGAACGTGAACGCCTGAGCTAGAGAACAAGATTAAGCAAGAGAACGTGAACGTCTGAGCTAGAGAACAAGATTAAGCAAGAGAACGTGAACGTCTGAGCTAGAGAACAAGAGAAAGCAAGAGAACGTGAACGTCTGAGCGAGAGAACAAGATTAAGCAAGAGAACGTGAACGCCTGAGCTAGAGAACAAGATTAAGCAAGAGAACGTGAACGCCTGAGCTAGAGAACAAGATTAAGCAAGAGAACGTGAACGTCTGAGCTAGAGAACAAGAGAAAGCAAGAGAACGTGAACGTCTGAGCTAGAGAACAAGATTAAGCAAGAGAACGTGAACGCCTGAGCTAGAGAACAAGATTAAGCAAGAGAACGTGAACGCCTGAGCTAGAGAACAAGATTAAGCAAAAGAACGTGAACGTCTGAGCGAGAGAACAAGAGAAAGCAAGAGAACGTGAACGCCTGAGCTAGAGAACAAGAGAAAGCAAGAGAACGTGAACGCCTGAGCTAGAGAACAAGAGAAAGCAAGAGAACGTGAACGCCTGAGCTAGAGAACAAGAGAAAGCAAGAGAACGTGAACGCCTGAGCTAGAGAACAAGAGAAAGCAAGAGAACGTGAACGTCTGAGCGAGAGAACAAGAGAAAGCAAGAGAACGTGAACGCCTGAGCTAGAGAACAAGAGAAAGCAAGAGAACGTGAACGTCTGAGCGAGAGAACAAGAGAAAGCAAGAGAACGTGAACGCCTGAGCTAGAGAACAAGAGAAAGCAAGAGAACGTGAACGTCTGAGCTAGAGAACAAGAGAAAGCAAGAGAACGTGAACGTCTGAGCTAGAGAACAAGAGAAAGCAAGAGAACGTGAACGCCTGAGCTAGAGAACAAGAGAAAGCAAGAGAACGTGAACGTCTGAGCGAGAGAACAAGAGAAAGCAAGAGAACGTGAACGCCTGAGCTAGAGAACAAGATTAAGCAAGAGAACGTAAACGTCTGAGCTAGAGAACAAGATTAAGCAAGAGAACGTGAACGCCTGAGCTAGAGAACAAGAGAAAGCAAGAGAACGTGAACGTCTGAGCTAGAGAACAAGATTAAGCAAGAGAACGTGAACGCCTGAGCTAGAGAACAAGAGAAAGCAAGAGAACGTGAACGCCTGAGCTAGAGAACAAGAGAAAGCAAGAGAACGTGAACGCCTGAGCTAGAGAACAAGAGAAAGCAAGAGAACGTGAACGTCTGAGCTAGAGAACAAGAGAAAGCAAGAGAACGTGAACGCCTGAGCTAGAGAACAAGAGAAAGCAAGAGAACGTGAACGCCTGAGCTAGAGAACAAGAGAAAGCAAGAGAACGTGAACGCCTGAGCTAGAGAACAAGAGAAAGCAAGAGAACGTGAACGCCTGAGCTAGAGAACAAGAGAAAGCAAGAGAACGTGAACGTCTGAGCGAGAGAACAAGATTAAGCAAGAGAACGTGAACGTCTGAGCTAGAGAACAAGATTAAGCAAGAGAACGTGAACGCCTGAGCTAGAGAACAAGAGAAAGCAAGAGAACGTGAACGCCTGAGCTAGAGAACAAGAGAAAGCAAGAGAACGTGAACGTCTGAGCGAGAGAACAAGAGAAAGCAAGAGAACGTGAACGTCTGAGCGAGAGAACAAGAGAAAGCAAGAGAACATGAACGTCTGAGCGAGAGAACAAGAGCAAGCCAGAGAACGTGAACGTCTGAGCTAGAGAACAAGAGCAAGCCAGAGAACGTGAACGCCTGAGCTAGAGAACAAGAGAAAGCAAGAGAACGTGAACGTCTGAGCGAGAGAACAAGAGAAAGCAAGAGAACATGAACGTCTGAGCGAGAGAACAAGAGCAAGCCAGAGAACGTGAACGTCTGAGCTAGAGAACAAGAGCAAGCCAGAGAACGTGAACGCCTGAGCTAGAGAACAAGAGAAAGCAAGAGAACGTGAACGTCTGAGCGAGAGAACAAGAGAAAGCAAGAGAACATGAACGTCTGAGCGAGAGAACAAGAGCAAGCCAGAGAACGTGAACGTCTGAGCTAGAGAACAAGAGCAAGCCAGAGAACGTGAACGCCTGAGCTAGAGAACAAGAGAAAGCAAGAGAACGTGAACGTCTGAGCGAGAGAACAAGAGAAAGCAAGAGAACATGAACGTCTGAGCGAGAGAACAAGAGAAAGCAAGTGAGAGAAAGAATGAGACTCACATCCTGTCCAAAATACAGTATATACAATAATCAATA
>NC_091372.1:7038256-7113256 GCF_038502225.1 Cherax quadricarinatus
GGGTGGAAGGGATTATCCCAGGAAGAGTTGGAGAGTGTGTGAAAGTTTTAAGTGGAAGGGGGGGCTTGAGCATCCAGCAGGCATATGAACATTTTCGTTCAGTTTGAGTGGAGAGAAGTGGTTTTAAGGATTTGACGTGTTGGTGCAAACAAGGTAGCACTTGTGAAATTATTCGGGGAAACCGGTTAGCCGGACTTGAGCCCTAGAGGTGAAAAGTATGATGCCTGCATTTTGTAGGATGGATAGGGATGTAGTTCAGAGGGTCTTTTAAATTGTGATGTTAGTTTAATATGTTTATTATGCACCCCATACCCATCCTGTGGGCGATAGTCAAAAGATTACAGAGGTACATAATTGGTCCAGGGACTGGACTCTAAAGTTTTGATAGCTGAGCAAGTTACAAAGGTAATGAACTAGATCTGGTCATAATCATGACCAAGTTACAAAGGTAATGAGCTCCAGGTAGAGCTGGTCACACTCATGAATAATTGCAAAGGTAATGAATCATAAACACATTAATCATGAGAATTTACAAAGGTAATGAGCTCCAGGTAGAGCTGGTCAAAATCATGACAAGTTTCAAAGGTAATGAATGATAAACACGTTATCACATGATTACAATCATAGACAAATTACAGAGTAATGAGCAGTTAACAAACATAGCAGGGAATTCATCCATTGCCCCAACAACAGATGTTGCTAGGTGCCTGTCTCTCCTCGGTAGACAGCCATTGCAAACAGCAGCAAGTTGCCCCGGGATCTGCTGCTTGCACGAGCACCATCGACCCTCCCCAAGAGGTCCAAGAAGCCAGTGACTCCGTTAGCAGCCCGATGGAGAGCTCCCCTAGGGACATGTCAGCGTCCTGGTGGACGCCAAGTTGATTGAAGATCCCAGGCCCTCGTGTGCACGGATGTTGAAGCTTGAGGAACTGAGTACACACTGCCTGTGGCACACCTGACAGCTGCCTCGCGGTCGAACTCCACGATGCTGTCCCTGTAGTGGAAGTTCCTGTGAGCCCGGCACTCCCTGCAGTGCCATCGCTGACATCGTGGGTTAGGGGAGAAGTACCCTCTACAGATGGGGTGGCACTGGGAGTTGGGTGGGTGAGGCAGGGGAGACACGCAGGGGTGGGGCGTTATGAGAGGGTCACTGTTAAATTGTGATGTCCGCATGCTTCTGACAAGACAGCTATTGAATTACAGTGGACCCCTGCCTTACGAACGCATCGCGTTACATTAAATCCGCCATATGAAGCATTTGAACGCAAAAATTTTGCCTCGCCTCACGATAAAAAAAAACTCGCCTTACATGATTTGTTCAGGATGCATCCCATGTGTGGCCTCAGCGCCAGTGTTTACAACCCTGCCAGTGCGGTCGCATCTACGCATACATTCGGTACATTTCACATTATCCCAGTGTTTTTAGTGCTTGTAACTGCAAAATAAGTCGCCATAGACCCCAAGAAAGCTTCTAGTGCCATCCCTGTGGTAAAAAGGGTGAGAATTAGTATGGAATTGAAAAAAGAGATTGAGGAAATGTGCAGAGTGGGTTGAACCGCAAACCTTTACGGATGAAAATCACCCTGACACAGCTACTGCAAGCCGTGTTGGCAACCTGTACAATGAGTGTTATGGCCCATTTTGGGAAAGTCTTAAAGGAATGGGAGGTACAGAGCTCTATGGACAGATTTGTTGTGTGACAGAGGTCCAGTGACTCTCAAGCTGGTCCTAGTGGCATTAAAAGAAGGGAAGTAACTCCATAAAAGGACTTGCTACCTCAAGTCCTAATGGAAGAGGATTCCCCTTCTAAACAATAACTTCCACTCTCTCCCCTCCTCCCATCCCATCAATCATCACCAGATCTTCAATAAAGGCAAGTGTCATGTAGTATTCTATTCTTAGTAGAGTAGTAATTGTGCATGTCTTCAGTTTGTGTGTATTAAAATTAATATTTCATGTGGTAATTTTTTTTTTTTTTCATACTTTAGGGTGTCAGGAACGGATTAATTTAATTTCCATTATTTCTTATAGGGAAAATTAATTTGGGTAATGATAATTTCGGCTTACGATGAGCTCTCAGGAACGGATTAATATCGTAAGGTGGGGGTCCACTGTAATTATTTTGAATGTCCCCTTTCTTTGGATCACACACTACTATGGTGGGAGACAGCTGGTATGGTAAATCGAGATAAGTAATGGGTGTATGTTAACCCTTAAACTGTCCAAGTGTAGATCTACGTCCACGTGCGGGGGGGAGGGCTCCGAACGTAGATCTACGTTTTTTTACATGCTTTCAATGGGGAAAATCAAGGTCGGAGCGCTACGCACATGAACATAGATCTACGTTTGGACAGTTTAAGGGTTAAGTGTTAAATAGATTATGGTTTGACTATCAGAAATAATAAATAAGTAGTAGATATAATCAGGAGATTAATATAAATAAGTACCGTCATTAACCTGAGATCTTGCGGTTTCAGCTTTCCGCCACCAGAGGTCCCTGAAGTGTGGGAAAAGTTTGGCATCCAGTGGCTGTATGACACTATAGCCGACCAGTGGGAGAAGTTGGTGAAGGGACCAGCACCCAGTAGCATACGTTTTGGTGGCTATTATTCAGTCTTGATTCGTCCTGGTCTTAGACTAATATCCATCAACACCAATTACTGTTACAGGTTTAACTGGTAAGTCAATGTAGTTGAGGTCATATACTACACTATATGTATTCTGTATAACTTTCATTGACATTTTAAAGCTGTATGTTGGAATCTAATCTCTTCATTAATGCATTTTTTCTCCAATTTTCTTCAGTGCTTCTGGATCATATTTAGAGCACATTCTATTGAAATTTGAATTTTTGTTTGACTTGCTCTGCATTCCACAGAACTAGTTAGAGTTCAGGACAAGTCTGAAAATTTAGTATAGCATGTTCCTTTTCAGATTTTTCTGCAACTTTATTTTCACTTACTAGGTTTCTGAAACACTTCTAGGCATCATTGTTAGTGTTAACTAAATAAATTGAGATCATGTTATAATAATTATGAAAAGTGCTCAACTGTGGCATATCGTTGTATACACAATTTTCAGTCTTGTAACTCTTGGTAGAGATAAAAAGTTTGACTTAAAAGTTTCTTCCTTTTTATTTCTTGCTGAGAGATGCAGCCTGATGCTGTTAATGTTGAATCCTAACCATAGCTTCTGGTGGTCTTATTGTTTTTGTATTTCAGACTATTTGATGTCTGAAGACTAATGTAATTGTTTAATTTTTGGGGGGTTTTCTGTACTTTCTGTAAATTGTATTATTGGTAGAATTATAGACTGTAAAGTAAAAGGACACAAATGCAACTAATGTGACATTTTACTGTGGCAACGTTTTGCTCTCCAGGAGCTTTATCAAGCTGTTACAAACAATTCATGGACACAAGGGCCTTAAATCAGCATTAATCACCATTTCTAGCACAATTAAACAAAACAAAGGCGGCTTCATTCCTGAGGTTTTAGCGAGAATTCTCCTGAAAACAATAAACACTGGCATCACAGTTTCTGCTGCTAATACTACACAAGCACATTACAGAGAAGGAACACTGAAACAGACCTTCTTGAATCCAACCACCAGTATTTGTGTAACCTATTTTTATGCTACCCAAGTAATAGCTTTTATAACTTTTTACTCGTATGCAAGTCGATTGTTCTACCATATTGTATTGCTACTAATACTACAACTAATTTTACTACTACTACTACAACCACTAGTATTACACCTCACTCTAAGCCTGTATATACCCTCTGTGTCCATGTATTGTTTGTAACTGCTTGATGAAGTTCCTGGAGAGCAAAACATTGCCACAATAAAATGTCAAATTAGTTGCATTTGTGTCCTTTCTGTAAATTGCTTAGCCTGATACACCTATGCATGTGTGCTGTATAGTATACTAAGTATATATGTATAGAAGTGTGTGTATGTGTTTACTTCCCTATATGTGGTTGTTGTGAATAAGAAATTTTTTAAAGAACTTCAGAATGTGGCCTGTTACCATTTATTTCTTATGCAACAAGATTTTTGGATCCGAGTTATTTAAAGGTATTTTAGAGTCTAGGGGAAATAATTTCAACTGGGAAACTCCATAGAATAATATTCAAATTTATTAAAGTATTTAAATACAATACTTTATCTTCTCTTTGTAGTTAATGTAACTTAATACTGTGTACAATAAATTTACCATATACATTTAGTTCAAAATCATGGAAATGTCACATTAATAAGGAAGTTTAATTATTCTTCCTGTAATTAAGACTTCAATAACATTTACGTCTTTGTCTTAACAAGACTGTAAACTCAAAATACAAAAGGTACAAGATTTAACAAGACCTTTGAATCTGGCCGTAAAGTATCTCTATGGATTACTGAACTGACCAAGAATATAAATATCAAAAGAATTTTTCAGAGCAATTAGGAACAAACTGAGTCAGCTCTAGAGTCCAATTCTCAAAACCATTCAAACTGTACACCGTAAGAGCCAATATACGATCAGTTGTCAGGGCTAGAGCAGGGAGCGGACTGACTACTTGCCAGTCTGTTGACGCGTCGTCAGTTTGGATCAGCTGACCCAAACGTCAGCCAGCCGGACATAAACAATTGAACAATTCACCGGATGGTTCCGAGACTTAAACTCTTTATACACAAGAAATCCTACCTAACAATAATAATAAAATATAATAGTGATAATAACAAAATAGTGATAATAACAATAATAGTGATAATACCATGGTATTTTTCATATATTAACAGATAATAATATAACGCCGAAAGTCTCTATTTTAGCTATAAACTGGGACTTTCGCGCTATAATATTAAGTGATGAACATACAGTGGACCCCCGGTTAACGAACTTTTTTCATTCCAGTAGTATGTTCAGGTGCCAGTACTGACTGAATTTTTTCCCATAAGGAATATTGTGAAGTAGATTAGTCCATTTCAGACCCCCAACCATACACGTACAAACGCACTTACATAAATACACTTACATAATTGGTCGCATTTGGAGGTGATCGTTAAGCGGGGGTCCACTGTATTCTCTTACAATAGTTAAATAACACAGGATGACCAATTTCGAAGATATAACACCCCCCCCCCTGTACGACAATAGGTCGCAGTAGGGAGTTTGCAAGCGTCCTCGGTAATATCTCTTTTATAGTAAGCGTCCTCTTGGTAAATAAGGTATGTAGGACGACGGGAGAATGGAGAAGAAAGAACTCGATCAGCATGATTATTGGCCAGAGGATGAGCTTTTGGAACAATGGCTGGAAGAACTATCTGGAGTGGCTTCCATCACAATTCGAGAATAGGAGTCTCAGACATGACTGTCAGGGTCATCCATGTGGACTTAATACTTCGTCCCATCAACGAAACGGCTTTCATAGTCATACTGTCAATATAAAAGAAAATCATTAACAAAAATATATAATATATATATAAATTAGGCTCTAAGAGTACTCATTTCTTAACTTTACATTTTAAGGTATACATTTTTTTTTTTCAGGGGCGAGAAAGGGCATCAGCAATTATGTTAAGGGATCCACTCAAGTGTTGAATACTAATCAGATAAGGTTGGATTCTCAGAACCCACCTGAGGATCCGGGTGTTCTTTGATTTCATAGAATTAATATAAATTAAAGGGTTGTGATCAGAAAATACCGTAATTTTATGGGGGGAGGTTCCCAGATAGATGTCAAAATGTTCCAAAGATATTACTAGGGCAAGAGCTTCTTTCTCTACAGTGGCGTAATTCTTTTGGTGACGTTTCAACTTTGAAGAAAAATAAGATATAGGATGCAAAATATCAGTAGAGGGGGATTTCTGAAGTAACACCGCCCCCACAGCAAAACCGCTGGCATCAATGTGTAAATAGAAGGGTTGATTAAAGTCAGGACTTTTCAATATGGGTGACGAAGAAAGCAACCGCTTCAACCGATTAAAAGCTATCTCACAATCTTTCGTCCAGCAAAACTTCATCTTACTACTGGTTAACTCAGTAAGAGGAGATGCAACCTGAGAAAAATTAGGACAGAAACGTTGATAATAACCAGTCATTCCAAGGAACATCTGTATAGACTTTCTATCTTGAGGGATAGAAAACTCGGCAATGGCTCTAACTTTTACATCAACAGGACGTACCTCGCCTTGACCTATACAAAAACCGAGGTATTTAATCTTGGCTTGTCCAAACTGACACTTGGCTAAATTTATGGTGAAGTTGTACTTTTCTAACTTCTTAAATAAGGTTTCCAGGCGAATTAAATGTTGCTCCCACTCATTGCTATATATAACAAGATCATCTAGATATGCATCCACTCCTTCTAAATCATTGGTCAGCAGGTTCATCAGGCGCTGAAAGGTAGAGGCCGCGTTACACAACCCGAAGGGCATAACACGATAATTGAATAATCCGCCTTGTATAGTAAATGCGGATATTTCTTGGGCTCGCTGGGTAAGCGGCACTTGGTAATAGCTCCTTAATAAATCCAGGCGGGTGACATAGGCGGCTCCTGATACTGTCTATTAGATCATCAATACGGGGTAGTGGGAAACCATCTGGTACCGTGAGAGCATTAACCTTACGATAATCGGTGCACATTCTAGAAGTTCCATCAGGCTTGGGAACTAATATACAGGGCGAGGCCCACGGACTTTTACTCCGTTCTGTGAGTCCATGGGACAACAAAAATTCTACTTCTTTGTTTAATGTTTCTTGTTTGAGTGGACTTGCCCTATAAGGTGACTGTTTGCAAGGCTTTGCTCCTTGTACATCTATGTCGTGAATTCCCAATGTACAACACCTAGGGACGTCATCGAATAAAACCTCACAACGTAATATCAAGTCTTTTGATATCTCTTGCTTTCTTCAAATCAAGGTCCATAAGAAAGGTATCAAGAGATTGCAATGTCTCTGAATTTTTTAAATGTACTTCTATCGCTTTAGAGATGCTGGGCAGACTTACATTTTCAGTTTCAGCTAAAGGAAGAACTGTCGTAACTGGTACGATACTAGGGTGGTAAGCCTTAAGTTGGTTTATGTGATAAGTACGTTTTGCTTTTCTCTTTCCTGGAGTTTGTAGTACATAATTAACCTCATTGAGCCGCTCAATCACTTCCAAAGAACCTTCGTATCTAGGTTGCAGAGCGTGTCCAGGTAAGAATTTCTGTGCCATCACACTGTCACCTGGTTTGAAGAAACGAGAGCATGTGTGTTTGTCATAACAATGCTTCATCTTGGATTGGGCCTTAGCTAAGTTTTTTGAGGCTAATTCCCTCAGTTGTGACGAATGCTTTTGCATTAGAGTTGGAGTTGTTTTAAACGAGGGTTCTGATTTTCCGGTCCATGAATCTTTTAGTACGGTGAGGGAGCCGCGTACTTGGTGTCCGTAAATTAATTCAAATGGACTAAACCCAGTGCTTTCTTGTTCACTTTCCCTTAAGGCGAACAAGAGGAATGGTATTCTTTTGTCCCAATCTCTGGAAAACTGCTCGCAGTACGCTCTCATCATTGATTTTAATGTTTGATGAAATTGTTCGAGGGCTCCTTGCGACTGAGGGTGATAAGCAACAGAAAATACGGACTTAATTCCGAGGCGAGATAAGGCATCACGAAACATCTTAGAGGTAAAATTTGAACCTTGATCGGATTGAATTATTCGGGGAATCCCCACTTGTGAGAAAAATTTTTGCAAAGCTCGAACAATGATGCGAGAATTAATTTTTCTCAAAGGGATAGCCTCTGGATATCGAGTAACGACATCCATAATTGTAAACAGATATTGATTCCCTTGTTTAGTCCTGGGTAACGGACCAACACAATCTATTATCAGGCGTGAGAAGGGCTCACCACTGACGGGAATCAGAATGAGGGGAACTGGTGGAGGTGTGTGCGAAGGTTTGCCAGTCACTTGGCAGACTTGACAACCTTTTAGATAGCTTTCCACAGTCTCCTTCATTCTGGGCCAATGAAAATGCTTGGCTATTTTCCCCAGCGTTTTCTTTACTCCCAAATGTCCTCCCATGGGACTATGGTGGGCGAAACTAATAGCCAATTCTCTAAAGGTGCTAGGTAGCACTACTAGATGTTTGCTGGTAGACAGATGATCATCGGAAGACAAAAGAGACTTTTATATTCTCATTAATATACCATTAGCAAGATAGTAACAATTGTCCAGGTCTTGGGCGTCGTCTTCTGTAATAGCTATCTCTCGTAATTTCTCTGGGGATGGATCAAGGAACTGATCCCTTATTAAATCTTCTTTTGATAGCATTTTAATATCAGAATCTTGAAAAGGGCTGATCATAGAATATTTCAGATTTGAAGATCCGGGTTGTAAGGATCGGCTGAACAATAAATCGAGACCTAAATCTTCGCCTTCGGATTTTGAGGCGCTCTAGACATTGCTTTGGTTATAACATTGAGAGGAAATAAGGTAGGAGCCTCTTTTCGAGCTTCTATGGCATAGTTAATGTCAGTAGAATTATCAATAACTAGAGGCTCTCGGCTTATACCCGGATAGTCTAAATCATTGCCTATGAGTAAGTCAACGCCCTGAATAGGAAAAGTTTCACTGGGTATACCTACCGACACAAAGCCAGTATAGGTTGGTGTTTGGATGTATATCCTGTGAAGAGGCACTCTGATAATGGCGCCTCCATAGGCTTCTAATAAGACATCTAGCTTTGTGCGAGTCATATCACTTACGGGAAGTATGTCCTGCTTCAACAATGTTAAATAACTTCCAGTATCACGGAAGGAATTAATTTCAACTAATTGAGTCTCGTCTATTCCAACTTTCACTTTAGCAAAGTAGGGACTCATAGCTGAGTGAATATCTTTTTCTGAAACAGCTCTAGTATTGAGTCATCTAGAATGACTACTGATTCGTTCTTGTGAACCTTGTTCGGTACTAGGGCTCAGTTTCTTTTGAGTTGTCGATGAAGATATTACCTGAGTTGGGAAACGAAGTCGCTCGTTCCTGGTATCCCTCTCTAGCCAATAAGTGTTTCCTTAAATGCCCTTTCTTATTACAATAAGTGCAGTTCAACTCACTGTTATGCCTTAGTGGTTTTGAACTTTTCCTAGAGTTAGATCTAAATTAATGGGCGTGGAGGCTTCATAGGAGGTCGGACAAGGATTCTGTATGCGACGCATCTCTGTAAAATTGGATCGTCCTTTCTTAGGGGCATATTTAGTCACTGTTTCCTTACTTTTTGTTTCGCCAATCAATTGTTGAGATATTTCATAATTATCGGCGAGCGAGGCTGTTTCTAGTATATTTACTATGGGGCAACTAATCAAATACCTATGCAAGTCTTCTGGTAAATTATTATAGAAATCCTCATGCAGGATCAATTGGGAAAGACTTTCCATAGATTTACAGTTAGAAGCTCTACACCATCTCTCAAAAAGCTATTTTCTTTTCACGTGCAAAATCTACATACGACTGAGTTGGCTGGCGTTTTAATGCTCTAAAGGTTTTTTGATAACTTACTGGGAGGAGATCATAAGCCTCTAGGATAGCCTTCTTAACAGAATCATAATCCACATATTTCTCAAAAGGTAACGTAGCCGTACAACTTTGAGCTTTACCAGACAACGAAGTATGTACATAAGGTTGCCCAGTGTTGTCGGGGCCAGCGCATAGCACGTGCTTGATTCTCAAAGACTTCAAAATAAGTATCTAAATCTCCGTCATTAAACCTTGGAACCATAGATGAAGCTTTTTGTATGCTGAAAGAATCATTTGAGGATTCAGTACATCTTTCACTCACATTACCTTGTTGTTGTTGTCTTATACAGTGGAGCATTTCCCTTTGAAAGTCTTCTTCATTTAATTTACACTGAGCCTCAATTTGAGCAGTCTGTAAAATAAATAGTCTCTCTAATTTCTCAAACTGACTGAGAAATATGCCCCGATGGTATCGAGAATGAGGGAATTGAACTGGCGGTATGTGGATATTCCTTTGGACGTGCACCTTGGTGAGGGGCAGGCTGACCATTAATAGGAATTCCTTCAGTAACGGGCGAATGCCGAACAGCGGCTGCACCCTGCAGTACTTCATCTACTTTCCTAGAGGCCAAAGTGGGACCTAATCTATCTGATTCAATTTCAAGATCAACTCTTTGAAATTTTTCTTCTAATAATTCGAATCTCAACTAGTAGCTTCCTTGAGAAACTAAACTTTCAGAGTCAGAATCTCCTGCTACATGATGGTTAGAGGCCCCTGGAAACAATTTGTTTCTAATTATTGCCCTTACGGTATTGGCTGTGTAATATCTATCGTATGGTACTCCCAACTTACGGGCTATCTGCCAGCACGTTTGAAGTTTCAAGGAGTCCAGCTTCGACAATGTTAAATCTTCAAATACTGTAACTCTTTAATGTGATCTTCCATGATCAATATTTTGAAATTAACTAAAGATAAATTCCCAGTATATGACTTCTTTTTGATCAATGTCTTAGAACAACAGAGCTCCCGGACGGGTAACCCATTTGTTGCGAATAAGAAATTTTTTAAAGAACTTCAGAATGTGGCCTGTTACCATTTATTTCTTAGGCAACAAAATTTTTGGATCCGAGTTATTTAAAGGTATTTTAGAGTCTAGGGGAAATAATTTCAACTGGGAAACTCCATAGAATAATATTCAGATTTATTAAAGTATTTAAATACAATACTTTATCTTCTCTTTGTAGTTAATGTAACTTAATACTTTGTACAATAAATTTACCATATACATTTAGTTCAAAATCATGGAAATGTCACATTAATAAGGAAGTTTAATTATTCTTCCTGTAATTAAGACTTCAATAACATTTATGTCTTTGTCTTAAGACTGTAAACTCAAAATACAAAAGGTACAAGATTTAACAAGACCTTTGAATCTGGCCGTAAAGTATCTCTATGGATTACTGAACTGACCAAGAATATAAATATAAAAAAAAAATCTTTCAGAGCAATTAGGAACAAACTGAGTCAGCTCTAGAGTCCAATTCTCAAAACCATTCAAACTGTACACCGTAAGAGCCAATATACGATCAGTTGTCAGGGCTAGAGCAGGGAGTGGACTGACTACTTGCCAGTCTGTTGACGCGTCGTCAGGTTGGATCAGCTGACACAAACGTCAGCCAGCCGGACATAAACAATTGAACAATTCACCGGATAGTTCTGAGACTTAAACTCTCTTTACACAAGAAATCCTACCTAACAATAATAATAAAATAATAGTGATAATAACAAAATAGCAATAATACCATGGTATTTTTCATATATTAACAGATAATAATATAACGCCGAAAGTCTCTATTGTAGCTATAAACGGGGACTTTCGCGCTATAATATCAAGTGATGAACATATTCTCTTACAATAGTTAAATAACACAGGATGACCAATTTCGAAGATATAACAGTGGTTGCAAGGGTCAAATTCTGGCTTTTGGCCCCACCTCTTCAATGGTCACTGCTATGTTCACTCTCTTCTGGCTTAAAGAGCCTTGTCATGCCTCTTCTTAAAGCTGTGTATGGATCCTGTTTCTACCATTTCATTCTCTAGGTTATTCCACTTTCTGACTACTCTAAGGCTGAAGAAATACTTCCTAACATCCCTGTTACTCATCAACTTCCAGCTGTGTCCCTTATGTTCTCATTTTCCATCTCAGACAATCTGCCCTTATTCACCCTGTCAATTCCTCTCAGCATTTTGTATGTTATTGTATCATATATGTTATTGAGTGTGTTGTGTAATTATTTTTTTTGTCATATTTATAGTGAATTTAGAAATATTAAGTCAAGGTTGCTTCATTTAGCTGCACTGTACCAACATTCCCTGTGACCTTGGGTGGACAGAAACTTGGGCCAGGGTCCTCTTTTTGCCTTGCAATTTTTTAGGTGAATTTTAAATTACAATTGTCCAGGCTTTAATATAAAATAACTATTTTTATGTATTTTAGTTTTCTTTCAACAAACCAGCTGTATCCCACCGAGGAAGGGCGGCCCAAAAAGAAAAAAAACGTTTCTCTTTTTAAATTTAGTAATTTATGCAGGAGAAGGGGTTACTGCCCCTTGCTCCCGGCATTTTAGTCACCTCTTACAACACGCATGGCTTACGGAGGAAGAATTCTGTTCCACTTCCCCATGGAGATAAGAGGAAATAAACAAGAACTAGAAAGAAAATAGAAGAAAACCCAGAGGGGTGTGTATATATATGCTACATGTATGTGTAGTGTGACCTAAGTGTAAGTAGAAGTAGCAAGACGTACCTGAAATCTTACATGTTGAGACAGAAAAAAGACACCAGCAATCCTACCATGTAAAACAATTACAAGTTTCCGTTTTACACTCGCTTGTCAGGACGTTAGTACCTCCCTGGGCGGCTGCTGTCTACCAACCTGCTACCTACATTTATTAGTTATAAAATTAATTGTATTTCCAGTACGTTTTTCATACAAAAACATCAATCTACTAGTCATTAATTAAATCTTGAATAAATATCTTGGCTGATAAATTAGTTATCCTCCAGTTTTATTTTACCTTCTCCAGTTTTATCAAAACATTTCATGAAGCTACAAAATATTGTACTTGGATATGATGAAGATTCCAGAGACAAATGTCTATTATAGTGTACACCAAGTTTTTTAATACCTACTATTAAAGCAGCATATGCAGTATTCTTGATTTTAAGTGTACAGGTGTGTTTGGTTTATTAGCTTAATTATTCATCCCATAGTGTGAACTGCTACCTAAATGACCTATTTGCAGTTGATACATTTTAAACATAGGATTCTGAGTCCCACCTTCATTGCAGACTTGCTTTTTACTTGAACTAACCTATTGCACCAATAGTGACACCCATTTGTACTTCTAACCCTCCAGTCTTCTATCCCCCTAAGGAATGCACCCTTTTCCAAATGCAATTCTGTATATCCCCTCCCCACAGGTTTAGTGCTCTATTTTGAATATTGTAATTTGGACCTAACAAACTATTGGTACAGGTGGCTGTTATACAAGTCTGTGGACCCAGGGCTGGTGCTACGCTGGCTGGTGTCGGAACTTCACGATGCAGAGAAGAGAGGCGAATTGGTGCATATCATTGGTCACGTACCACCATACTATACTGACTGCTATTCCCAGTGGGCACACCAGTTCTCCAGAATAGTCACTAGGTATTATATTTAATAAAGCACTAAATTCATAATGTCATTCAGTGACAGGTTTCAAAAAAGTTTTTGATGTAGAATAACTCTTTGGAGGGATATGTTGTGTATCTTTATACGTACAGTGGACCCCCGGTTAACAATATTTTTTCACTCCAGAAGTATGTTCAGGTGCCAGTACTGACCGAATTTGTTCCCATAAGGAATATTGTGAAGTAGATTAGTCCATTTCAGACCCCCAAACATACACGTACAAACGCACTTACATAAATACACTTACATAATTGGTCGCATTCGGAGGTGATCGTTATGCGGGGGTCCACTGTATATGCTTCTAAACTGTTGTATTCTGAGCACCTCTGCAAAAACAGTGATAGTGTGTGGGTGTGGTGAAAGTGTTGAATGATGATGAAAGTATTTTCTTTTTGGGGATTTTCTTTCTTTTTTGGGTCACCCTGCCTCGGTGGGAGACGGTTGACTTGTTGGGGGGGGGGGGGGGGACTCTTCAAACTCAAGTGTGTGAATTGCAATTCTAGTCTCCCTTCCCCTTCCTCCTATCTCCTAGGATGTCTCCTACAACAGTTGTGCAACACATGGGTATACAAACAGGCCCTGCATTACAGCACTGTTTTCTCATTTTTCATTTATTCAGACTTCCTACAATAAATATATTCACCACTCTATAAGCTAAGGTTGAAAATATTTTAAGTAATGTGTGTACTGTATATGCATTTTTCAGGCCTAGCTAGATTGATCACCTAATATGATAGTGTAAACATGTTATCAGGCTTTTATATGCATTTGAAAGTGAAAAAAAGGCCGATTCATTTTACATTAATTTGTTCTTGTATTCTTCTGTTAGGTGAACATAGGAAGCAGGTGTAAGGAACCTTGCCTACAAGTCTCATTGCCAAGTATGCAATCCACAGCAGTCTACAAACAATTAGACATCTTTATTATGCACCCCATATCCATTCTGTGGTGAATAGAATAATAAAGAATAAAGATTTCATTTCTTTGTAAAGGTTACAATGTGTAATTACAATTTTGGTTTGCTAAGTACAAAGAAAGCCACTATCATGCTAGGGCATTTCGGGCAGACTAATCCTAATACATAATCGGAGGATTGCAGAGGCACATAAATTTATTTATTTATTTATTTATTTATTTAAAAATTTGAGCACACATACAGAGGTACAAAAAAATACAGATAAGAGCAGCATGCCAAAGCCACTTATACTATGCATAGCATTACGGGCTGGCTTAAAATTAACTTAAGATGAACTAAGCAATGATGACATCAGTGATAAAACTTTAATGTAAACAGATAACTATAAAGCACAAGTGAGTATTACAAAGACAGGTCATATGGTTGTATGCATTGTTGTACATTCAGTAGAATGGAGTATTCTGTTAGGTAGTGTATTTAAAAAATAATAAAGTTAGATTGGGTTTTAGGTTTAACATTTATGTGATATAATTGTGAGAAACATTTAAGATATACAATTTATAAGGTTCAGTTATTCAGTATTTATTTGGTTTTGGGTGAGTAAGTGATCTTTGAGAAGAGACTTGAATTTATAAACAGGTAGTGTTTCTTTTATATTTACAGGTAATGAGTTCCAGATTTTAGGGCCTTTTATGTGCATTGAGTTTTTGCATAGTGTGAGATGGACACGAGGAACATCAAAGAGTGATCTGTGCCTTGTGTTATGGTCATGTGTTCTGTTGAGGTTGGCAAGGAGATGTTTGAGGGGAGGGTTAATATCAGAGTTAAGTGTTCTATGTATGTAATAGGTGCAGTAATAAGTATGAATGTTTTGTATGGTGAGTAGGTTTAGTGTATTGAATATTGGTGGAGTGTGCTGCCTATAGTGAGAATTTATCATTCTAACTGCAGCCTTTTGTTGGGTAATTAGTGGTCTGAGATGGTTACTTGTTGTTGAGCCCCATGCACAAATTCCATAGGTGAGATAGGGGTAAATAAGAGAGTGATATAGGGCCAGGAGGGCTGACTGTGGAGCATAGTACCGTATCTTCGATAGTATGCCTACAGTCTTGGAAATTTTCTTAGAAATTTGTTGTATATGTGTATGAAATTTGAGTCTATTATCAAGGTGGATTCCTAAGAATTTTCCCTCTGTTAGCTTTGTGATAGGTGATCCGTTTATCATTATGTTAAGAGGGACATCTGTAGCTCTGTTACCAAACTGAATGAAGTAGGTTTTGTCAATGTTTAGTGTAAGTTTGTTAGTCCTCATCCAGGTAGATATTTTCTGTAATTCGGTATTTACAGTATTGGCTAGCGTGACTGGGCTCGGGTGGGAGAAGACGTATGTAGTGTCATCTGCAAATAGTGTGGGTTTGAGTAATTGCGAAGCATTTGGTAGGTCATTTATGTATAGGAGAAAGAGAAGAGGGCCAAGGACACTTCCCTGTGGGACACCAACTGTAATTGGTTGTGCAGAAGAGTTTGCCCCATTTGCATACACATATTGGCTTCTGTTGCTGAGGTATGACTTGAGGTAGTTGAGGGAGTGCCCTCTTATACCATAGTGTGACAATTTTACGTGGAGCAAGTCATGGTTAACTGTATCAAAAGCTTTACATAAGTCAATGAAGATCCCCAGTGGGACTTCTTTTTTCTCTATTGCAGTGTATATATGTTCTAGCATGTGTATAATAGCATCATTAGTATTTTTATTTGGCCTGAATCCAAATTGGCAGGGGTTGAGTATGTTTTGGGAGATAAGGTAGGAGTAGATTCGTTTATGAATTAATTTTTCGAAGATTTTTGAGAGAGGGTGTAAGTTGGATATTGGCCTATAGTTATTCAACTCTGTTTGGTCTCCTCCTTTGTGGATCGGGGTGACCCTTGCTATTTTGAGTACTGTAGGGAAGGTGGAGGATTCAATGGATTTGTTAAAGAGTGTTGCAATGATTGGTGATAGCACTTGTGACTTGTGACACTTTTTTGTATATAAAGGGTGGTAAGGTATTTAAATCTCCTGCCTTGTTTTTTAGCGTGTTGATAATAAGGGAGACTTCGTATGGGTTAGTCGGAGCTAGGAACAGTGTGTTCGGGTAGTTGCCAGTGAGGTAGTCATTTGGTGGGGTATCTGAGCTTGGGATTTTATTGGCAAGGTTTTGTCCTATAGTGGAGAAGAAGTCATTGAGTCTGTTTGCTGTTTCTGTTGGTGGGAGTTGGGGTTCATCTGATTTTGCTAATTTTATTTCGCTATTTCGTGATATCTTTTTTGTTCCTAGAATTTCTGATAGGGTTTTCCAGGTCTTTTTTATATCACCTCGTAAGTTGGATAATCTGTTCTCATAATACAATTTTTTTGCCCTTCTTATCAGGCTGGTTAGGATTGACGAGTAACGTTTTGTTTGGTCTCTGGTTATGTGACCCATTCTGTACTGTTTTTCATATTGGTGTTTTGTATTTATGGATTTGAGAATGCTGGGTGTTAACCAGGGACTGTTCAGTCTCTTAGCTGTCATCTGTTTAGTTTTTTTAGGGCAGTGCTTGTTATAGAGGTATTGGGTCTTTTTTAGAAAATTATTAATACATTCGTCAATATCTGTATAGATTTCTAGCTCAGTGTGCCAGTCAATGTTTGCTACTGCTGTTGTGAAGTTATTAATGGCTGCCTCATTGTGAAGTCTGAAGGTGACTTTAGTAGTGTCTTGGGGTAATTTACCAAGAGTTGTTATGAGAAAAGTAGGGTAGTGGTCTGTGGTATTATCTGTAATTATGCCTGATTTTAAAGGGGATATGGTGTTGGTCCAGATGTGGTCAAGTAGGGAAACACTAGTCTCTGTAACTCTTGTAGGTTTTGTTACTGTTGGTAGCAACATACAGTTACTCATTGTGTTTGTGAATTCAGTAACGTGTGGGTCCTGGTCTTGCAGGAGATTTATATTGAAGTCACCTGAGAGTAGTAAGTGATCTTTGTTCATGCGTGCATCAGTTATCATACTTCCTAGGTTTTGACTAAATTGGCTAATGTTTGACTGTGGAACTCTGTAAATGTTTATCAATGTGAGAGGTTTTTGTAGGTATTTGGATTTGAATTTGGCTATTATATATTCCCCATGTTCATCCCTTGTGCAAGTATTAGTGATACATTCTAGTTGGTCTGAGTAGTATATGGCTGTGCCACCCCCTTGTTGGTCTGGCCTACAGTTGTGTATGGCTGTGTAACCAGGAATGGCATAGACATCTGTACTATCAGGCTTTAGCCAGGTTTCAGTTAGTGTAATGATGGACATATTGGCATGTAAGGAATTTAGTAATGCTATGAGGTCATCGTAATGCTTGCTTAAAGATCTGATATTGTAGTTAAAGATAGTTATGTTGTTGTTGGCACTGAGAAGTGCCTTTGATTGTTCTGCAGTGTAGTAATTACAGTAACTGTTTGATTCATTTAAGTCATTAAATAAGAGGTTGGTATCAGGATCAATGCTTGTAATCATAAGATTTGTAGTGAATCTATAGTTAGAATTAAGTATAAAACAAAGTAAATAGTCTTAAGCTAAAAAAATAGCACCTGAATTATTTAACAAATGTAAAATAATGAGCTAAGGTAGTTTTTTTTTTTTTTTTTTTTTTTTTAAGCTAAAATAAAGGAGACAATATAAAAGGGACTAATACAAATAAAGTGATAATCAAATAATGGAGCTTGGGAATATGATAGTAGGTAGTACTATAAAGGTAATTCTTTAAAGTTAGAATTATAGTATAAAATAATAATATAAAAGGGACTAATGTAAGTTGTGGTGAACAATAAAGTGGTAATCAAATAAATGAGCTTTGGAATATAATGGCAAAATTGTGAACTTATTCTACTTTAGCACCTGAGAATAGCACCTTGATTATTTTAACAATTGTGAATGTATAAACTAGGGTAGTTATATAAAGCTAAAATAAAGGAGAAAATATATAAGGGACTAAAATTAAGTAATGGTAAACAAAGTTAAATGGACAGGTGGTCACTATGAAATAATATTGGTTTAGGAGTAAGATCTGATTTGTAATATTAAATAAATTGAGCAGTTTATTGTACAATAAAAGTAAAAAAAATGAGGTAGTTGGTACTAGCTAGCAAAAGATAGTTTTGGTACTTGCAAAAAAGTAATTGGAATATACACTAGTTGCATACACAATGAAAAGTGACTAAAAAAACAAGTAGTGATAAACAAAATTAAATGGACAGGTAAGAATAATGAATATTATTAATTTGGAGTAAGATTTGACTTGTAATTTAAAATTATGAGCAATTAATAGCAGTAAGAAAGAAGTATAGAGTATTGGAGGTATTTCATTAGCTAGTGATGAAAAAATAATAAAAATAATAATGTACAATATAATAGTAACGTACACTATATGCACCACACGTATATATGTATTAAGGGCACTTATCTAATCTGTTACAGAAATGCCAGCTTTTCTAAGGAAGGTAGAGAAATCGTGTTCATTTGAGATAGTATATTGTTGTCCTGTTGATGTTTTCCTTACTAGTATTTTCCCATCTCGCGTGAAACACTGATGTATTTTGTTTTCCTGTTTAAGTTTTCTCAGCCTGAACAGAAGGTTTTGACGTTTTTTTGTTAGACACTCATTTATGTACACTCCATTTTTCATTGTAATTGCTGATTTAATTAGGTCCTTTCTTTTATCGTATGAATGAAGTCGGATCATTATACTGTGTTTACTTCCTGGTTTTCCTAGCAAACGTGTTTCTTTGATTTCATTGTTTTGCACGATGACTTGTATGTGGTTCTGTATTATCCTGATAGCAGTTTCTTTGCACTGTGCTTGTGTTATGTCACTAGGGATGTGTGGACTGTTTATTATAACTGCATCAGACAACTTATCTTGTTCAGTTTTGTCGTCTTGGAAATCAAGGTATTCATTTAGTCGAGTGTGCATGTTCTGATTCCAGTCCTTGATTGCTTCTTCAACCTTCATATTTATTGTTGTTATTTGCTCAGTGTGACTGGCTATGGCTGCTTTTAGAGTATTTTCTGTGTCAACACTTCCCGATGTAATCTTCTCTTCAAGGTTTTGGATCTTATTCTCGAGGTTGGTTATCTTGGATTCTCGCCGCTCGAGTGTTGCTTTGATATCTTTGATTTCATTTTCTAGAGCAACGATGTAGTCCTTGATATTGTCAGGAATAATCATACCTGAGTTATCATGGGTGAATCCTTTGAAGGGAGTGGAGTTGGAGGGGGAGTCAGCCATGATTCAGGGACTGGCCCTAAATATTTATTTGGTAAATAAGTTAGTGATAAGATACTAATTACCATTTTATTGACTTTAAAATAATAGTTTACAGTCAGGAATTCAGTCAGAAACATCACAGTGTGGTTATACATGTATGCTTATTTACAGTACTCGGTATTTAGCAAGAATAGGTCACTACTTGAGCACAATTCAAAATTTCAGTGGGCTTCATATGTTCAAGCCTTTTGATGAAATTCTTTGATGTACTAAGTGTGAAATGTAGACAGAAAAAGTGGGTTTGACTATAGTAGTACAGTAGTTGAGGAAATCCAACATGAAGGAAAGAGGTACAGTTTTTTGTCTTTACAAAGTCCTTCAGAAGGTGACGAGTCACTTGCTCTTCCTCTAAAGTACTGTACTTGTTTAAGTTGGGCAAGGCTGGAACTGTAAGGTACAGTTCACTCAGAACTCAAAGGGGATTTTTAATTTTTTTTGGCAGAGGAAAGTGCTACACATTTCTTACCAACATACTAATAGTATGATGACTTATATAGACCTATTGAAATATCAATTAGATTTGATTAGGCTAAAATTGAAAATGCCACTTAGGGTGAAATGAATTTTACAAATATGTAAGTGTGTTATCTCCAGAGCCACTGTCTCTGCCAGCATCTTCAAAACTACCATTATAAAACACCTTCTCTCACTAACATATCCCAACAACAACTAGATTTGGTGAAACTATAGTTTCATGTTTTCGTTCCCACAAGCATATGAACAACAATATATGTATTTTTATTCTCAGTATCTGTAATCCTCACAACCATTAAATATATTGAATGTATTCCAAATATGCTCATGCTAGAATCCTCATTACCTGTAAACCATAAACAATTCCTAAATTGTTAAAACCAATTAGAGACTGTATATACAAGCAATCAATCAATTATTGCCTTATTAGTCTTAAAATGGGATTAAGTTTGCTCGAAGTGTTCTGTGTACAAAGGGGCTTTTTGCATGCACACCTAAATGTCGCCCAAACATTGTATCATGCTAAAATAAGGAATCTTTATTCTTTACACACATGCTTTCCAAGAATGTTGTTCACACTTGCTGAAATATTATCAGTCATTTTGTCTCCATTTAATTTATAAAAATTCACTGATGCTATTACAATCTGCAAATTTTTTTTATGCAGTAACTATTGTTTATTAGTGATTAACATGATATTTCTGCACAGATATTCTCACATCATTAGAGGTCAGTTCTACGGACATTCTCACATGGACGAGTTTAGACTACACTATGATGTCAACTCTCCCCAGAAGCCTATTGGTGTCCAGTATATTACTCCAAACAATGGTCCCTTCAACAATCTCAATCCTTCATTTAGACTTTTCTACATAGATGGGGACTATCCAGAGACAACAAGGGTAATGTATATTTTCTTCCCACATACAGTAAGTTCATTTATTGTCATGGTAAATAAACTCCCAGTAGGTTGGTAGATAGCAACTGCCCTCGGAAGTCTTTTTGTAATTATAAGTGTGTGAAAGTCCGCTTAATTATTTAACATTAAGAGTTAACCTCCCCAACCCCCCACCCAACCCCATGCAGATTGTATTAAAAAAAAAAAAAACACTTACTCTGCTAAACTTACTGTGTTTTCACCACCTCTGTACAAACATGCCATAAAATTGAAGATCATTGAACCAATTTAAATAAGTAATCCTTTTGTAATTGACAAATTGTCATTTGCACTCTTATTGTACTTGTTTGTAGTTAACATCACAAGAAGTCTTTCACAATATACTGTCTTAATTTTTAAGTAGCATGGAAGCTTTGTGGGGCCCTTGACCTTGTGGTGCAAGGAGTAAAAGAAAAAATCGAAAAAATATGAAAGTTGAGTTGTTCTTACCAAAAAATAGCTGACCTTTCTGGCAACACTATGGAATAATTATCATTATACAATGTTTCTAAAAGGAATTAATCATTTATAACATGCATGGTGACAGCACCTCGAGTAGCATGCCCGCTGACACGGCATTTTTTTTTTTCTCTTGTATCTTTGCTTCTAATACAATACAAATTCACCATTTGAGATCATGGTGGATTGGGCAGAGCTAATATGGTCTAGGAACCAATCAGGAACATCCCCTGGGAATAAGTGCTGACATGGACACACACCAGCCAACAAAATATTCTATACTCACGCTAATATTAATTATAAGGCTTATTTACCTGTCACAATTGATCTAATGTGACATAAGGCGATATAATAATAGCATAGAAATATAAAAAGTACACCAGAACAAATATATAGCACAATATGACTCCTGAGAGGAAAGAATTTATGGACCAAAGCCATCTTGAGGCCATCATACCACTATGATGAGAGGAAACAGGGGTCGACGATGGCTAACTGTAATACACCCGTAGGTTACGGAAAAAGTGTAAAAAATGCAAATTTTGGGGGGAAAAAAATATTTCCCTGCATACCTGGGCAGCCATGCATATTGGCCATTAACTCAGAAGTAAGTTATTTACCTATTTGGGAGCAGGCCATCATTATTTATGAACGAATTGACCTGATTTTTCACAAGAAACATAAAAGAATGATTGCTTTACAAGATGTCATGTACGTTTTTGAAGTATCCCAAATATTTTCAGATTTGTGTGGGCAACAAGGCCGATATCTTCCTAAATGTCAAAAAACTTATAAACTTGATTTTTTTTAGAATGAAGATAAGGTTTATTGTAGAATTAGTACTCGAGCAATGATGGAATTAGTGTTCTATCAGCAGCAAGTGTCAAAACCAAGTACCACTTTGTAGGGGTCTGCTGCCAAATGTAATTTTTTGTAAACTTAGCTTTTTTTCATTTGCTTTTTGACTGATCTTTCTGAAACTTAATCAAAGCACATTTGATATAAGCTTCTAATAGTACACCAGAAATGAACATAATCAGTCGACAAATAAAAGTCTACCCATTAGACTTACTCGGCCCCTTATGATTAGTTGCATGAAATGCATTGCATAATTAGCATTTTTTTTTTTTTTTTTGTGCCTACCTTTGACTACTTCATGTATAACTATTATATTCCTTGTACGGCTCAAGAAATAAATTATTATTATATCCACTTGATCTCGTATATTCAGTTGGCTTTTGATGTTTCATTTATACACGTGTACACTTCTGTACAAAGTGCTTTACAATGTGTGCGAGAGATAGGGAAAAGCTCATCTGAATGTTTATCTTGGTCATTAGCTCATTCTAGAAGTACATTGATGAATGTGCTGCTACTCTCAGTCAAATTGTCCTAAAATGTGACTATCATACAGAGTAAAGTAACTACGCATTAGTTGTAAAAAAGAGTTTGCTTTAATAAAAGTATAATTGTCTTTGACTACCTTGTTAATGCCCTGATTATTTTGCATTGCCTTTTTTCACATCTTGTGACCTTCTGCAGAAAGTATTGGATTATGAGACTTGGGTAATGAATCTGACTCATGCCAACAAGTTTGATGCCCCCCACTGGTACCAGCTGTACTCTGCACGACGGGACCTCCAACTCCCCACACTGGACCCATATGATTGGGATCAACTTGTGCAGAGAATGGCACAGGATCCAGAACTCTTCAGCAAGTACCGCAGGTAAGCTGATTAAAAATTCAGCACTTTTCTTTTTGTTTTCTTTTGCTTTCCATAGGCTCATTGCTAGAAATATAAAATATGTAAATTGGATATTTATGGTGGGAAAAAGATGAGCTTTATTCAGGAAATCTACAAATTATTTGGATACTGTTGAAGGCCTATTTATCCAAGGAATTGAAGCTATCCTACTTTTCCTTAAGGTATTGTAAATTCTCCGGGTGCTGTATAACCCCATGGGCTTAGTACTTTTCCATGAAAATTTAGTGGCATAAATTTGTACAATAGTTCTGCAGGCACACTGTTGTACACTTCAGTGGTACATGTGTATGTAGATTTAATCTAGATTAAACCCCCTAAAAAGTAGTGTTATATATTGCTATTAGAAACGGCCAGTTAGATCAGATTACAGTTTGTCCTATACGTCATATTAACCCTTTGAGGGTCGACAGGCCCTCTCCGAAACTCGTTCTCAGGGTCGGCCAAATTTAAAAAAAAAAATTATTTTCTCTTATGAAAAGATAGAGAATCTTTTCCCGATCATAAGGACACCAAAAGTTTGAAATTTGATGGAAAACTTACGGAATTATGCTCTCGCAAAGTTAGCGGTCTCGGCGATGTTTACGCATCTGCGATTTTGCCCACTTTGAGCCCCATTTTCGGCCAATTCCACTGTACTAGTCGACAAAAAACATGAATATTTCGCTAGAACTCCATTTTTTCTATCGAATGGGTGCAAGAAACCACCCATTTATGAAATTCAACTATCCAGTACAGTGGTCAGAATTTAGCAATTTTGCCAATTTCACACAAATTTCAAAAGATGCCAATTTCCGAATAGGGTCCAGAATAAACAAGAAAGACATTCCTGGCACTAAAATGACATTTCCTCTGGTCATTAGTCACGTCTCAAGGCCCCTCTTATATTATTTTGCTTTCCACTTTGAATTTTTATTCTCACAAAAAATATAAGATTTACTGTTATGCAGACTACTGCATTAGTGTAAAAAATGGTATAAATAATATTGGTGCACTTGAGAAAGAATATTAGACTCGCCAGTTGACGTGTATTGCACGCTTGGCACGATTTGTTTACTTTTGAAATTTGGTAAAAATCGAATATTTCTGCTACTTTGAGCTCAATTTCAAGGTACCTTTCATTGTAAAACCAGTCAAAATCATCTCAATTTCTGTAATATGTCTTCCATTCTATAAAGTGAGACCAAGAAAACTAGAATACAACAATAAATACCATACAAAAATACAGTGCAAAGTCGCTGTTTTATTCCAAAAAAATGGTAAAAGTTTTTTTTTTCTCATTATGCACTGTGTGCTGCAGGATTTTTTTTAGACTGCACACTGACCACATAGACCCATTCTTTCATATGAAGGCCCACCAGCTTTCTCCCACTAGATTTGAGGGCGCTAGAATTTAGGCGTACTAGATAAGATAAGATTTCGTTCGGATTTTTAACCCCGGAGGGTTAGCCACCCAGGATAACCCAAGAAAGTCAGTGCGTCATCGAGGACTGTCTAACTTATTTCCATTGGGGTCCTTAATCTTGTCCCCCAGGATGCGACCCACACCAGTCGACTAACACCCAGGTACCTATTTGCTGCTAGGTGAACAGGACAACAGGTGTAAGGAAACGTGTCGAAATGTTTCCACCCGCCGGGAATCGAACCCGGGCCCTCCGTGTGTGAAGCGGGAGCTTTAGCCACCAGGCCACCGGGCCACCTGGGTCATAAGCCGTACTAGTACGTCTGAAACCCTCAAAGGGTTAAAAGTTGCATTTTAATTCACACAAGGCAGATAGAGGCACTCTGAGGACCTTCGTTGTCTTCCACATGTAACAAAATAGATAAAATCTTGAATTCAGTAGTCTTAATGTTATTTTGACTTATTATGATTAGGGGGAACTGCTAAACTGGCAGGGGTCATACCGTGCCTGGGGATGGGAAGCAATTGGATTAGATCCAAGGAAGGGGAGGACTAGACCAATTCTGTGAATCGAGGGGGCCCCTCAGAAAGATCCAGTACAGGTCGACCATTACTAATCCAACATCATTGGGGCCTGTAGGGTGCCAGATTAGTGATTTTGGCAGATCACGGAGTGGTTAGGTTAGAATACACTTAACCCAACTATCCACCTCATTCTACCTTTAAAATACCTTGTAAATCAGTACAAGTTGGTTAATGAAGTTAACCAACTTTACTTACACAAGTGTCCTCAGATCACGAAGAACATCTAGCTCTGCTGGGTGCATGATCTTTGTAGGATCAATGGCTGAATGGATAAGTTGACATGTACATAGTGTTGTCTCTTGAGGCGGGACGATGCTTCGTGGGGTCGAACCTTGGCCTGCTGCAGTTTGGTAAATGATTGCACAAAGTTCATCACTGCCACATCCATCATGACTATGCAAATCAGAATTTTTGTTGTAGTAAATGTTTATTCATTTTAAAATTTCCTTTAAGTTACACCGTTAATTAGCACTAATTATTACACATCTCTTCTCCTTTGTATCACTGTTTTTAGCAGAATGTAATTTTTACTCTAATCATGCAAGTATATTTAAGCTGTCTATTTTGTCTCCCATTTTCCTTGCATATATTCATATTCTCCACATAAATATATTTTAGCATTTTAAGAATAATTTTTTACTGAATTAGTGTATTTTACTGTTATTGATTCCTTCATTTATTGTATTTTTATAATCAGAACTAAGCATTAAACCCACAAGGGTCATCCAGTACTCATATTTTGTATATTGGTGCTTTTATTGTGCAGGTATATTACTACCTTTCTCTAGTTATACATGAATGGAGCGAAACAGAATGACTTCAAGAGTGTATCAGTCTGTAGTGGAAGGAAGGCAGGGTAGGGGTCGGCCTAGGAAAGGTTGGAGGGAGAGGGTAAAGGAGGTTTTGTGTGCAAGGGGCTTGGACTTCCAGCGGGCATGCGTGAGCGTGTTTGATAGGAGTGAATGGAAACAAATGGTTTTAATACTTGATGTGCTGTTGGAGTGTGAGCAAAGTAACATTTATGAAGGGATTCAGGGAAACCGGCAGGCCGGACTTGAGTCCTGGAGATGGGAAGTACAGTGCCTGCACTCTGAAGGAGGGGTGTTAATGTTGCAGTTTAAAAACTGTAGTGTAAAGCACCCTTCTGGCAAGACAGTGATGGAGTGAATGATGGTGAAAGTTTTTCTTTTTCGGGCCACCCTGCCTTGGTGGGAATCGGCCAGTGTGATAATAAAAGTAAAAATAAATAATTACTACCTTCCACTTGCATATATCTTTATATCCATGGCATTTGTTAAGAACTTAGTTTTGCAGTTAATTGTAGCTTGCACACACAAATCTTTAAAAAATTCTTTACCCTGTGCATGTACAGTGGAACCTCAGTTTTCATATGCCCTAGACTGTATGTAAAACTATAGTTATTCTCTCTAAAATGTATTTTTTGTTAATATTTCCCATAAGAAAGAAATAATGTAAATCCAATTAATCCATTCCAGACACCTAAAAATATTAACAAAAAATACATTTTATAGAGAATAACTATCTTTATATGTATATGCTTCTAAACTGTTGTATTCTGAGCACCTCTGCAAAAGCAGTGATAATGTGTGAGTGTGGTGAAAGTGTTGAATGATGATGAAAGTATTTTCTTTTTGGGGATTTTCTTTCTTTTTTGGGTCACCCTGCCTCGGTGGGAGAAGACCGACTTGTTGAAAAAAAAAAAAAAATATATAGTTTTACATACAGACTAGGGCATACAAAAACCGAGGTTCCACTGTATTCCAAAGATTAATGTAATTCTTTGCATTGCCATTAACAATAAATCTTAGTGTAACTGTAAACTCTTTCAGACTTGTAATAAATAGATGCAGTATCTGGTTTATCATAATGACTTGTTTGTTCTTCTATTGATAAGTTAGTATTGGTTTTCAACAGGTACCAAGTTCAGGATAGTGATATGTATGCCAAGCGTTCTTGTGGTGAGAAATGTCGACGCAAGGTGCTCTGTACCATTGTTGATGGGGACAAACTCATGCCACCCAAATGTCATCCACATGATTGATTCTCAAGTACTTGAAGTGATCTGGATTTAAACATGTTTGCAGAAGAAAGTTGGTAATGGATTGAAAATAAGGGTTTAGGAAATCACAGAAAAAATAATTGTCTCCCTGGATGCAGTACATATCAGGTGAGATTTGTCTCAGGAATGGAGAGATTAGGAGCCACCTTAAACTAGTGTTTGTAAACATCTAGTCTTCAAGGGGCTTAGAAATTCTCTTCTACGAAAGTGCCTTAATTCCTTGGTGATTATCACAGTACAGTATTTACTATTGGCAGTGTGCTGCTCTCTCAAAGATAGATTGACCTATGGGATTTCTCAAAAATTCAGTTGCCCTAAAGTTTATTAGGAAATGGCTGTAGCTGCTGCTTGTCATTTGGTAGAAGACTTGGCTCAAATAACATTTGCTTTATTGCCATTAACATGGTGTAAAACGTGTACAAATACTCAGTGAAACAAGTTGTTCTTCAGTTTGTGGTACATACTTGATATGGCCTCTTGTGGGGACTCCTGCCATGAAATATTTTTCAATAATGGATTAATAATCTTTAGTACACCAAGATTCTTGAATAGTGCATGTCACATGAAACTGCTTTTAACTGTGCATCTTACAGCAAAACATAAAAGTAGTAATTGGATACTTTTAGTAAACATTTTGCCTGCACAGGTGAATGTCTAAATAGTTTCCAGTTACTACTGTCTCAACTACAACTTGTTGGTATTCCTGTACCATCGTTTATCGCAGCTTTCAATAAGTTGAGATATTACTGTATGTAAGTTTAAAATCAAAACATTATTACCATTTTTTAAACTATATTGGCTTTCTTCCTAAGGTGGGGTGACCCCCCCCCTCCAAAAAAAAAAAAGTTAAGTATTGCAACTGCAACCTCCATGTTGCTGTAAAATACTAAATGTACATGTGATTATGCATTCATACTCCTGCAAAATGTATAAATGTACTAAAAGCTGACAGGTTAATCTGATTCAAAATTAGGGTTTATCAATGTACAGTACTAATAATGTTGAAAAAGTCACAGCAGGCATTAATTGCTTTTTTATCATGCTTCTTAGTGTTGCTCAGTACTGTATAAATGTTGGGAAAATCTCGATACTACTTTCCCTCAAGCAAAATCCTGCCTTAGCTGCATTATTGCATTTAAAATGTTAACTTTACAACTTGGAAATATTGAATAGTGTGCTGGTTTCCCATGGGTTGACTGTTGTTGAAAGAACAAATACAGATATTATATTGTATAGTAATTCTGTAAATGATTATTTGACCACACTCATACTGCAGCAGAATGTGATTGAATATTCATTCATCAGCCATTTGCCAGCATTATCTTTCCTTAAGATTTCTTTTAATCTTTTACAAAGTGGTACTGTACTGTAATTGCTTGTTTGTGCAATATTTAATTTAGTACGTAAGATTACACAGAAAATGAGAGGTATTGTGAAGATTCCCACTGCTAAGGAAGGGGAGTTCTGTGGGAACAAGCTGGTTGGGTTCATTGCTACTTGAAAATCCTGCTTTAGTGAAATCTAGCTCATATTTGCAATAATTTTTTCACCAAATTGCTTACTGTTTAATGAGTAGGCCTGTTTGCAACAAGTTTACCTAAGATCAAGTATACTAATTTTAACAGTACAAGTTCCTGTGGCAAATGCAGTATTATTTAAAGTCTATAATAGCAAATTAGTTTCATAAAATTGGAATATCATGCCTGCTTTTAAGTATTCATTATTGACTTACAATAGTGATTACCAGCATGTAGTCCATAGACCAGTGGGGCCAGTAGAGTTTCTCCAAGGTGCTGAAGATGTCACAGCAAGTTTTGCTCCTCCAGCCAGTGCTTGATTTTCGCTATCCATTAACATCTAAAATCATAACTAATTATGTAATGGGTGAGGCTTGAACCCATGGCAAGAGAGTCCTAAAACTCTCGAGCATGTGAGGGGTTGACAGCATATTCTGATATTGACAAGGTTCTGTTGTAGATTTGCCAGTACTGCCAGCCTGGGTCTTTTCCAGATGATGACCTGGCCTTAGCTCCCAGGAATGGGAGTGTCTTGAAGGGCATGCCAGCTGCACAGCAGCTGGCAATGTGAGGAAGGCTGTTGAAGCTGCACAGCAGCAGGCAGTCAAGAAGGGCCAAGAAAGCAGCAATTTCAGGGTCCCATGGAGCTACACCCCAGCTTTAGGTTGCGGCCTGAGTGCTGGGGACACTCGCTTGCTGATTGGTCAATGAAGTTATGGCTGGCCATGGATAGAGCCATTCTTGATGGACTTGAATTTTGTCCTGGAGATTATGATCACCTGGGTCTTTCTGATTGTGTTGTTTATATGCTTTTCCATGTCTTCCATCAGTATTTGATGTGTGTCAGGGTCGTCAACATCGGTGGTAAACTTTACAGTCCCGTCTTGTAATCGAGAGCGTAATTCTCTGCAGTACATTACATTACTGTGTGGGGCACTTCTGTAGAGCAACACACCTGGCCAACTTGCATAGCCAGGCCTACTGAAGTTTCCGTCATCGGACTGTTCTTCAACTGGTTGTTGTTTTGGGCAAGGTGCCTGTTGATTGGTTCTCTTGGGGTGAGATCATTGATTGATCTGTTACTGTGGTGGAGGTAGTCAGTGGTGGTGTCTCATTGGTGGGCTTGGGAATAGTCTTGACACCCGTAGGAGGTGGCAGTGGAGCTGCTAGGGATGAACTTTCTGGTGGCAAGACAATAACTCTGCTGGAGGTGAGCTTGAGTATGTCAGTAGAAGGTGGACAATCCAGGAATGTGAAACTTGGGGGGGGGGGGGGCTTTCAAAAGGTTGGGAACATTGGTTTGGTCCTGTAAAATTACCAAAAGATTCTAAGACCCTATCCTTTGTATCTTTTTTTTTTTTTTTTTTTTTTTTTATACTGTACCATGTTTGTTGAAAACATGTTTTATCCCCTAATCATTTGTTTAGATATTCTGCATGATAAATATCAGAATAATTTCTTGGGCTCTTATCTACATTATCAGTAAATGTGGAATGTCAATCTGTGCATTATTATATTGTATGTAAAGTATCTAAACCTGGGTTATTCATCAAATGTCTGCAGTTTGGAAGTCTTGAATAATACACTTCCCATTTAGTATACATTAAAGAGGAATCAATGATTTGAGGGTTGCCCAGCAGTCTTTCATTGTTATTCATAACCTACATTGTTTTCTTTTAGGTTTAATAGTTTTCCTAACCATCAGTAGTCAAGCCTGAATTAAATTTAGGGTAATTCTGTCTATTTAAGTAACTTGCCACCTGGTCTAGCAGCTAGATACTGTAGAAGCTTTTCTGTCATGTTTGTAATGAGGCAAGATGCTTATGTTATCAGTACTTGTATACTGGTTAAAAGAATTACAGTTCAGTAGTATCAAGTAGTATTACTATTGTATGGTATTGCTAGACACTTTTTACTACATTAAAGCCTCAATTTAAGTAGTTCCTCTATAGCTTAACCATTTGAACTGTGATGGAGTATTCTGTGCCTCTACATGGAAAAAGTAAAAACATTTAATATTGCTTGTCTCAAAAATATAAATACTACATTTACCTATAGATCCTTAACATGAATTATTCTGACCTGTGTTTTAAGAGTATTAGTAGTATTGAACATGGTATAGTACAGAACAGGTAGTATGCAAGAAGCACTAAACCCTTATGGGTCAATCAGTGCTACAGGCAAATGGGTGCTGACATTAGGGGCAAGGAAGATGGTAAATTCATGTACGAGAAGAGAAAGCTACAATTAGTGACGACAAGGTAGCTAAGATGAGGAAATCAGTTCACTGTAGTTGAACTGGAAAATGAAATATGTGCTTTCTGATAAATGGGACAGTGAGAGGAAAAGTGAAGGTTAATGCAGGTGGTTAGTAGTCAGGATATGATAGCAGTGGGAGTTTTATTAGGAACTTACACTAGGTGGACTGAGGAGTGGTGTATGATCCCCAGAATGTGGGACCCAGAGCAGAAGCTGTAGAGAAGAGAATCAGAGAGGAAAGATGGGCCGGAAGTAGGTAGAATAGGGATGTCTTTGAATGACCAATTTCGTATCCTTGGATGACACAGGGATATGAAATAATCAGCAAGCATAATTTTGGCAATTGGTTATTGCTTCTCCATGTGATGTGGTAGGAGCTTGTTACTGTTGCAAGTTTAATAGTGTTGCTTGGGTATTCACTTTAATAAGAGTATCAACTATAAGCAGATTTTGAAGCGTCCAGTTGATGGCTATATGCTGCACATTCTTTAAATGACTACTGTTAGATTGTGATCTGGGAAGGACTATTGTTTCTACAACAAAGTGAAGCGAGCATGTTAACTGACAATATATTTAGCATCTTGGCTAAATTGTCAGCTTGTAAAAGTATCATTTTGCAAGGATAACTCTTATCCCATTCAGCATGTGGAAAATTCTGGCTAACTTATGATAGTCTAAATACAGTGGACCCCCGAGTTTCGTCAGCATCAACTTTCATGAAATCCGGCAAGTTTTTTCGGCAAAATTTAGCCTCGCGGTTCTTGATTGGACTCGTGATTCGGCGACCGTCCGGTACCCGTCCGCCCATCACTGCGCACACAAAGCCAGTCTTCCACACCATTCACACTCAGTGTGCCATTGCTTACCAGCACGTGACCGTCACCCTGCGGGTTCATACAATACATGTCATAATAATCCATTGTTTTTTGTGCTTGCAACTGCTAAATAAGTCACCATGGGCCCAAGGAAAGCTAGTGCAAGCCCTCTGGTAAAGAAAGCAAGGAACACAAGAAGGAAATCAAGAGAGGGATTTTGAAGGGTTTGGGGCTGACCCTAAGGAGCCTATGCCAGTTGTGGAATCTATTGTGGCATTGGGGAAGTCCCTGGGGTTGGAAGTGAGTGGCAAGGATGTGGAAGAGTTGGTGGAGGACCACAGGGAAGAGCTAACCACTGAAAAGCTGCAACAGCAGGAGATCACAGCTCAGGAAAATGCTGCAGAAGAGGAGGAAGAGATGGAGGAAGGTGCCTTCTTCAAAGATTAAGGACATCTGTGCAAAGTGGACTGAAGTGCAAACATTTATGGATGAACTTCACCCTAACAAAGCTGTTGCAGGCCGTATTGGCAACATGTGCAATTAGTGTTGTGTCCCATTTCAGACAAATCTTAAACGCCAGAAATGGAGCTCTCTGGACATATACTTTGTGCGACAGGGGTCCAGTGACTCAAGTTGTTCTCAGTGTCTTTAAAAAACAAAGAAGGGAAGTAACCCCAGATAAGGACTTGGCACCTGAAGTCCTAATGGAAGGAGATTCTCCTTCCAAACAATAGTGTACACAGTCCTCCTATCCCCTCCTCCCACTCCATCCACCCAGAAGTCTCCAGTAAAGGTAAGTGTAATGTTATTATTTTATATATGTATGTACTTCATTTCTCATTGTTTTCAGTATGTAAATCTTTATTTAATTTGAAAAAAATATTTTAATTTAATATTTTTGGGTGTCTGGTACGGATTAATTTTATTTCCATTATTTCTTATAGGGAAAATGATTTCGCCATTCGGCAATTTTGACATTCGGCAGACTCTCTGGAACGGATTAATCACGAAACTCTGGGGGGGGGGGGTCCACTGTATGTTCTTAAGCTCGCTGGGCTAAGCATGGTATTTCTTAGGCTCATTGGGCTAAAGCATAGTATTATTACTATAAGTACTCATTGGGCTAAAGCATAGTATTATTACTATAAGTATTTCGGCAACTTAGCACATGGAGTGGTGGAGGCTCGACCCTCTTGTCAGCTAGTTGTGGGCTGGTCTCTGACTGGTCAGGCCGTTTATCACCTGAGCTAGAGCAAAAAAATGTTTGTTTGCCATAAGTAATGTAAAGAATGTATAGTCTTAACAGTGCTTCTTTGAGTTATAAAAAGGTGATTTTTGAAATATCATGAACACTAAAATATTTGGTTGTGTTTGTAATGCATAAAATTAAGATTAAATTACTGCTGTTGAGAGATGCTGGATCCATGGTAAAAGTGAGCAGTGGTAAGATATTTTATGAAAGGGAGCTGACTGAACACCCAAACAACCTTGGGAACTGGGTGCCTCCCAGGCACCAGTTCTTTTATTCCAACACAGTTTCTTGTGCAAGGATTATATAACTGGCTACAGTCAGAGGAGACCTAGGATAGAGGATAAGATCATAAATTGAGATAAAAGATAAGCAAGATGTAGGACCTCACCCCTTCCCACCACTGCTTAATATCTGCAACCACAAGTGCTATTTTTCCTGGGAACCAGCTATGATGCTATGTGATGGCATCCACAAAATTAACCAAACAGTTAGAAAAAATGCCAGTTTGGAAAGCATCCATGGTGCAAGTGCCATTTGGTTAATGAGGGTCAATCAGAATGAATGTGTTGGCTATATGCATTCAGGTGCTGCTGGATCTACAGGTAATTTCTAGTATGTATTCCTTCAAAGTTAATATCTAATAATCCAGTAGTACTTCTGCCATCAAAAGGTCCTGTTACTGTTAATTCTAAGATACAAAAGTAGACCGAAAAAATATGAAATACTGATTTACTTTACATCGATGAGCTACAGTTGTATTACCATGGTGTTAGTAGGTATTACTCTAATCTTGATACTGTACTTTCCTCATGTTTGTGAAAACAACTAGTTCATTATGCATCAGGAGTTAAGTTTTGTGCCTGTTAACTATGTAATCTATAAAAGAAATTAGTAAACTTAAGTCTAGCTGCTTTCATTAATAGGCATCTACTGGTTTCTAATTGAAAACCATAGGTCTTGTCATGTATGAAATCCATTTTTTCCTTCATAAATACTGTGCCCATCTCATTACATTTATCATATAAAGTTGCACTGATGTGCATTTTGTATAGTATTTATTTTAAAAATTTACTCTACATTAAATGTAAATAAACTTTTATTTCTTATCTACATTTTTATTTTCCTTGAGTAAAAAATATATTTGCACAGTGCTGAAGCAATGTGGGCCAGTGCTGAATGTGAAGGATGAGGGAATTCAAGTTCTGGATCACTTGTAGAGCACGTTACAAGTTTGAAATTAATAAATGAGGCAAACTTGGTAGCAACATGGATCATTACATGAAAAGTACACAACTAACTATACATTAATACCTCTCATTAATGGAATAATTGGGGAAAAGGGGGTGAATAATGCAAATTGTCCACAACTCCCAAATTATGAAATTAATATTTCATGATTGTCTGGTTATCTTCTGTAGTGGACTTGGTTCAACCAGACACTAAAAATATGGGTACTGTAACCTTTTTGCAGTTGAGATGGGGTATAAATCGCTGATCAATAGTGGTGTAAGCTCAACCAGTGAATATGAGAGAATATAAATGGCCGAGAACCACACTTTCTCTTGGGACCACCACTTGCTTTAGAAGCCAGTGTTAATTGCACTAAATTTGTTAATAATCACAAAATACTGCAAGTCCAGGAAAAAATTTAACTGAATTATTTCATGCTAGTGAGCATAAACAAGAAACTGGCACAGGTGACCTACAGTTCTGAACAATGAAAATGGACAGGCCTTGGGCATGGCAGCTTTGGCCTGTACTAGACAAGGTTGGAGTTAGCAGACTGACCCAATACTTCAGAAGACACACAACTAGACACTATCACTACAGACAAAATTTGGAATTATGGACTTTGGTCCAACAGAACATTTTCCCAACCAGTTATTTTGTCTGAAATTGCTGAAATCTGTTAATTTTACTGAAATGGTAGATTTCAGCATTGTCCTTAAATCATGCATTCAGGAAAAAATCTGCATAACCCCTGACATCAGAATTCAGAACCATCTCTGACTAACGGTTCAAGTTGGACTGAAATGTCGCAAGTTATTCTCCAACATACAGGTTATTTGTGAATTGTATGCACAGACATAAGGTTGGTAATGGAAAAACAGACTTCCAAAATGGGAAGGACAAATAAGACAAGAATAGAAAGCAGAGGCTAAATTATGACAAACTAAAAGTCCCTCTGCTCCCATTCCACAGGCGCTTTTGCATACATATCGCTCTGCAAACGTGCTTCAACCTACATGATATAACTCTTATGGTCCCTATCACAAACCGTATAAACATTTTAGGTCTGCAGTTGGTCAAGATGTGGATATTATCATTATGGTATTCTTTAATAATCATAGGGGAACCACTAAACTTGTAGGGGTGATGCAGCACCTGGGGAATGAGAGGTAATCAAGATTTGGGAGGAAAAAAGGAAGGTAGTTCAAATTTCTTTGATCAAGAGCCCTTCATCAACAAGGTACCCCTCTTTAAGGAGAGGCAGTAAAGACTCGCTAATATCACCTACAGTGAAGTCACAAAATAAAGGTGTGAAAGCAAGAATTTTAAAGGTTCTGTAATATAAACTAAGCATTAAACTTCAAAGGGTTATACAGTGCTGCAGGGTGGGTTGTACTAAAGAAGGAATATGCAAAGATCACAGACTAATGTAGGGAAGGAGTGTGCAAGAGGGTAGGGTTAATGGGGGAAGAGAAGTGTGTTGTATATGTAGGATGATGGGATGAATGGAATCAAATTTCTGGATAACGTGTAATGCACTAAAGGAGTCTGAAACTATTATAAATGAAAGTGATGCAATAAGTATGATGGCCATGAGAATTTATAACTTTACTGTGAAAAAACTGGCTGAGTTTTGTAAATGACCTTGTGTAATTGTCTGGAAAAACTGCTGACACCAGAGGACTTAGAACCATCAGTATACACTGCAATGGCAGGTTAAGAGTGAGCAAGTGTGAAGATACAGTAGGTAACTGAACCTTCACACAGGGAAGTAGGGCAGAGCAGACACAAATTCTTGAAACTTCCCAAGGAGTGAGAGAAACAAGATGCTGGATGGACATACAGAGGAGGTAAATTAAGGGAAACCAATAGTGAATACGGAAAGGAAAGGGATGTAATAAAGAGGAGCAGCAATCAAACAGTTTTACTAACATTCAACACCAGCCTACATGTAGAAGGATCGTGAATTATTATTATTATAATCAAGGGGGAAGCACTAAACCCGTAGGATTGTACAGCGCCTATGGGGGGATGGAAGGCATTCAGGCTTAATTCAGGGAACTGGAGCACAGATCCAATTCCCTAGATCAAGAGCCCCTCACCAGCGTCAAGGAGCCTTCCTTGAGGGGGACAGAAGGATCGTGAAGGTCATGGGGGTGGACAAAATAACGAGACAATGGGCATCACGCTAATCTTGCAAAGATGGAACATTTGCTTCTGCATATAGGCTCTCAACTGGGAAGGAACTAAAAGCACCTGGGTACAAACATAACCACTGATGAATCAAATCATTCTCAGAGAGTAGTGGGAAAGGCTGCAGAAAATAGCTTGCTGCTATAGTTCAATTTAGGTAAGATTAGAGAAGAATGGAGATGAAGAAGAGTTCATCTGACTATGGCAAACTGCTTTCAGAGAGGGTATTTGAGGTTTCCAGGACATCCACCAATCAAACAGAAGACCAAGAAATTTGACGGTACTACATGTATCTTGCTCAGGGATACGAGAACCATACAGGTATAACACAGCATTAGGGAAATGTCATGTAAACAGGAAAAAAAAATTATGTATAATGAAGGCAGATACAGGTTGTTTAAAACTACAATATCAAAACTGGAACTGCAGGAACTTGGAAGACAGAAAAACATACATTAAGTATAATTTTAATTACTACATACAATTGTGTGCACCACAGTTTAAAAGAAGCATAAGGAATATACTGGCAAAGCACTCTGGATAATGTAAATTACCAACTCCAGCATTCAATACACCAAGTATTTTTTTTTAATATTATAAGAATACATCAAAAAATAATAATAATGCCAGCAAATATGGTTTTTAAAATTATCATTTTAAAATATATTTTACTTTACTTTTTAACATGGGAGTACAACATAGATGTATCTATCTAGGTTAACACCCAGATTAAAATACGTGCTTCATTTGGGTGAGCAAGTTGGATAAATGAATACATGTACCTGTAGTAGTGATAAAAAAAAAAAGTGAATACTTATTAAAAAATACAATGAATATATTGAAAAGTTTAAGAGAATGTTCACAATGTTAAGAAAAATTAAAAATAACGGATCAATGACACTAAAAACTATTTCATATATTCACAGCATAATCAGGAAAATAGAATATTCACCTCATGCACTGTATGAGGGTTACCCTAAAAAGATTATATTGTACATATAATGTTATAAAGAAATTAACACTTATGACAGAAGTAATAGATGTCTGAATTCCTCCCAAAAACAGACATATTTATTACATCAATATGAACATTTTTACATAATCGTGAAATCACACAAAAAATATAATTTACATTATGGAATTAAACACACAAATGAAACATTTTAAAATATAATTGTGTATTGAAGGTGCATACTACCAAATTAAATTTTACTCTATGGACTCCTGTTAAAGGGATGCCTTTATTATATTCATGGGGGGAAACTGTAACCTTCAATGATCATGCGCAGCGCTGTATAGCCCTTGTGGCTTAGCGCTTCTTTTTGATTATAATAATAATAATCAATGATCATGCAGTACCTAGGACAAGGGAGATTCCTATTATCTTCACAATGATGTGCCAAACCCATACAGATCAAAATGAAGCAAGGCTGAGGGAAGTTATCAGCAAGGGAAAAATGTGTGAAGGGTCAACCTAATAGTTAATGAAAGTCAAAATTGGCATAAGCTGGATTCAATCAAAAAGTTGGTGTCTTAAGTTTGGGCATTCCAAAAGGAAAGCAGGCAAAGTGAGGGGTACCCAGACACTGAACACAAAAGACTGGAAATGAATTATACGTGTTCTTTGAGAAATTATACAATCAAAATGTTTCACAATGAAAAAAATCGTATGGGTTTCAGAGGCACTGACTGCCTCTCCACATGATAGCTAAGTGTGAGTCTTGAATGACCAATGCACAGCTGCATAAGATCAGTTTTCTAAACACAGACAGTGGTGAAAGGTTGATCAATAATACCTCATTCTCCAAGACGGACCAACAATGTTGTCATTCAATCCCGAATGCTCAGAGACAAAACTGAACGTCCAAAATGGGCAGTTCTCTGCAAGAGAAACAGCAGAATATGCAGAGGTATTTAAGTTCACTGCCTCAACACCAGAATGACTAGGGACTGATGTCTTTACTCTTTCTAAAGAGTTCACATTACAAGTGTTTAATATGGAGGGACAATGGAATGACCTGAGTCAAACCTATGAAGAGCTTGTAATGCACTTTGAGTGTCAAAGTAGGACAAAGAATGAAATGGGAAGAGATGCACTGTGGATAATGGCTGCAAGTGTGTACAACTCTGCTGAGAAAATACTAGCCAAATCTGGTGAGTGTCCCTGTATCCCACTGTCTGAAAAAGGCTATGTATCCTATACCATACACAAATAACCCGCACATAGAAGAGAGGAGCTTACGACGACGTTTCGGTCCGATTTGGACCAATTACAAAGTCACGCTGTGACTTTGTAAATGGTCCAAGTCGGACCGAAACGTCTTCGTAAGCTCCTCTCTTCAATGTGCGGGTTATTTGTGTATCGTTCCAGTCACGGTATTGTGCCTTTTTTGTTATCCTATACCATCAAAGTATTAAGAGCTATCACTACACAGCACAAGCATTTGAGTGCAATTAAAAATGTTCAAAAAAGAGGGATGGTATGTACAAAGATGTAAGCAACTATGGAAAGGGAGTGAGGGACATGCTAGGATCATCTGTACCTCCCAAAGTAGAATGGAAAAGAAATGAACAGGATGAACAGAGGAGGGGAACTGACTGAGTGAAGCAGCTACACAGTCTGTAGGCAGAGATTATGTGAACATAATAAAGGCCATGACTGGAGGCACGTGCTTTACTGAAGTCTGTGAATAGTCTGTGGGTCATGGGATCATATAGAGCGTGAAATAAGGAAAAAAGACAAGAGTATCTTGACAGTTTTGTAATAAAGAAATGTTAGATTGTACATATAGGCTTTTGAATACAGACGAACAAAAAGCACAGTGAAACTCGGTCTTTGATGATGGACATCTAGTTTGGAAAGAATAGTTGCTGAAGCAGATGACCACACCTCATCCCCATAATAGTTCTGATAGTCAAGAATATATGAAGACTTAAGAACTTTCCTATGGTGCCCCAGGTAAAATGTGAATTATTTTAAAGGAAATTCAGTTTGCCAAGACATACAACATTTATGGCGGTCAGATGTAATTTACATGATATCTTCTTATCAAAATGAAGGCAAAGAAATTTAACCAACTGGCAGACTGGGATACGGAAATCATACAAAAAAAGTACGAAATGGGAATGAGAGGGCACCGAGTGTTGTGACAGCTTGTTTTAGATACTGAGAACCTGAAGCAGAGTGATGTAACCCAGCTGGACGGAATTGCACTAAGGAAGTGGATACCTGCTGAATATTTCTGCTAGCACATGCAATGGTAAAATCATCCATATATGAAGAGGACCAAATTCCCTGAGGTAATGCTGAGGCTAAACCATTAATAGCTATTGGAAACAGGGTTATGCCAAGAAAACACCATTGTAGAAGGCCTTCTGCTTAAACCAAGTTGGGTGAAAAGCTGTTACTGAACCTGACAAAAAGTATTGATCTGTCATGAAGGCCTTGAGAAAAAGTGGAAGTTATCCTCACAGGCCAAAAGACTGAACCTGGGATAAGACATGAAGGTGGCCTTGAGTGAACCTCCACCATTATCACCCGAAGAGTAAGAACAGATTGTGAGGTCTGTACGGAATCAAATACTGGTAGGAGTTTCAGAGAGCCCTTCAAATTTGTTACATACAAGATAGAGGAGAGGTGTATGTATCAGATGGAAGTCACATATCTCGATATAGGAAATCCTATGCAAAGGACCAGGTCTGCAAAGATGATTTAAAGCCTGGCCATATGACATGCTCTTCTTCTGTTTTAGGAGGCAGATCTTGCAATTCTCAAGGAAAATGGAGTATGAACAAAAATAGGCAGGATGAACCTCCACACAATTCAGATGTCCGACTGGCAATATTTAGTTGGGTATCCAAACTGTCAGTACTGTTATAAAAAATAAATTTATTTCCACATGATACATAGCTTTTACAAAATTGGACGACATTTAAACATGTGGAAAGCCCCTGGTTTTGCACAGAGCATTTCAGATAAGCTAAAATCCTAAGATTAATAGAACATAATAAATTATATAGGGGTTGGACTTCCAGCAAGTGTTAGTGAGTGTGCTGGATAGGAGTGAATGGAGACGAATGGTTTTTGGGACCTGACAAGCTGTTGGAGTGTGAACAGGGTAATATTTTGTAAAGGGATTCAGGGAAACCTGTCAGCCAGACCTGAGTCCTGGAAATGGGAAGTACAATGTCTGCACTTTAAAGGAGAGGTTTGGGATTTGGCAATTTGAAGGGATGTCTAAGCTGTTGTATCTGAGCGCCTCTGAAAAGACAGTGATTATGTGTGAGTGATGGTGAAAGTGTTAAATGATGATGAAAGTTATTTTTTTCTTTTTGGGTCACCCTGCCTTGGTGGGAAACAGCTGATGTGTTAAAAAAAATGTATACAAAGACAGTTAGTTCTATTACTGTTCAGCAGTTATCTGCTAAATATACAGTAGAGGAGAGCTCACAGCTGTCAAATGTTAGCCTGGCAACATTGCTTGTTTATCTAAGATGTTTTCAAGCAGGACGGAAAAAGTATCTATTTTGAGAATAGGTAGCTGCTGAAGCTCCTGTTAAATACTGTTTGCTGATGAACAATTGAACGAGAAAGGATGACCATTCCATAGCATGTATTAAGGTGAATATGTCTGAGAACAATAACATCCTTGTCTGTAGATTGTAATTTTTACTATGTTATCCACTTGAGCAGCAGTATTAACCCTGCACTACATGTAACCCGTTATGTTGGGTGTGGAAAATGATCCTTGGGGCCAGCTGCTGTAAAAATCCATTAGCCAAGTTTATAATCACACAGAACATCTGAAACTTCACTCAGGTAAAGCGTAAAAATTTTTGACCAGGTGTGAGCCATACACTTCATGTAAGATAGATGAAATCCAATGTGGAGACTTACTGTTATAGTGAGAAAGATGATAAATACCAGGTACAGGATCTGAAAAAAGCAAGCAGAAAGGAGTATATAGGGTCACTGTACAGTACATGTTAAACACACACACGGCACTGGTAAAGGATTCTTGATTCAAATAATTTTACCTCTCCTACCTTTCCTTGGATCAAATCTGTTTACCTCCCATTTCCCTAGGCACTATATGACCCATACGGGCTGAGCACCCTTTCCTTCCTCAGATCAAAGCTAACTGCCTCCCATTTCTCTGGCACTGCATGACCCTTGCTTACAGGTTTAGTAATTTCCCATAAATATAATATTTACAAGAAAAATATTACTGTATACTGAATCTTAACAGATTCCACTTGTTCTCAAATTCAGAATACAGCTTCCCCTTGGACAGACATAAGAGGGATCTCGCCAAAAGATTAATACTGTATAATGTTGCAGTTCAGAGGATCATTTCAATTAAAGTCTATGCACTTCTGCCCAGACTATTAAACACATAATATTGAACGTGTTTTTACACTGGGTCATCCCTAACTTGGTGAGAAATGGCCAGTTTTAACAAAAGTTATAATAGTACCAAGGTATGGTAGGTTACTGCTAACAGATGGAAATCTGACAATGCATGATTAACCTATATAAAAAAATAATAATATGACTAAATTGTATACGTAATTCTCTTGAATTTAATGCATATACAGTATTTATTATTGTGTATATGCATTTTTAAATGCAAATATTCATACACATTTAAATGCTTAGTGTATGTGTGCATGAATACATACACATGCCCTTATGTATATATATACATGCACACACAATGATAATTATATGTAAATACAGTATGTATATGTACTCAGAATTTGTTCAAACATGAATACATATTCTAAAGGAACATATATTCATATATAACAGAAAATATAACATATGTAATTTTCTTTAAACTTGATTCAAAACAATAATTATCAGTTTATTGACATTTAGTATTTATCAGTGTTAGATAGTCAAGACAAAACCTTTGCATGAAAGTCTAGCATTACAAATGGAGTTTAACCATGGAAATAATAACCATGATCCTTGGACAAGTGAGCAATTCTCTTAACAACTTGTTGCTACAGTACTTCATTTGTAAAAAACAAAAAGGCTATCACTTCATTTTTGTACATGAGCCACTGAGTGAAAACACTTGACTTCCCACGGTGCTAGAATGTGTCAGACCAGTATAGTATAGTCAACCCTCTTATAATGCTATTTGATACAGTGTAGTTTTTTCCATATATGTAAAACTGAAAAGGTACATCCAAAATTGAACAGTACATACTGTGAAGACCTTATTATGAGCTATTAAATTTTGGATATACTTTTTTAACTGTATTTACAAAAAAATTCACCATTTAGAGGAGCTGTATAAGAGGGCTGAATGTAATTAGTGATTTACTACCAGTATTAATTCTACTTGGTATTAAAAAGAGAAAACATTTATTACCACAATGGTGTCTGTGAGTAAAAATACTATTATTATATCCATAGTGGTATCACACTGCCTGGGTAATGGGAAATAATCATATTTGATCTGAGGAAGGGAAGGATAGCTTCAATTCTTTGGATCAAGCAACCTTTACTAGTATCAAGACCCCCAACCCCCTTAATGGGTTTACGTAATGATTAATAAAAAGCATACATAGGAAATTTGGCAAAAACATAAAAGCTCTGAAGTTTCTTCTTTTGTGATCCCTTGAAACTGGATCATTTTTAAGTGATGGGGAACCTCTGTAAATTGTATTTTGGAGACCACTGTCTCCCAGGTACAGTCCATGGATGAAGAACCTAGCATTTCCTTTGATTTAAATGGTAAGGGCATTTCCTCCAAAATGTCAATGTTGTATGACCCCCCCCCCATGGATTTAGCACTATTTAATAAATAAATAAAATGCCTTTTTGATAAAGTTTCAGGTCTTATAATACATGAAGACTACTAGGTGTAGTCCCCAAATAATAAAAACAGGTGAGGTGCTCTTGATATCCCCTTCTCCTGTATATATTACTAAATTTAAAAGGAGAAACTTTTGTTTTTCCTTTTGGGCCACCCCACCTCGGTGGGATACGGCTGGTTGTTGAAAGAAGTGCTCTTGATCACAAAAACTGGAATCACTTTTGCTTTCCTTGAATCAAACCTGATTACCTCCCATTCCACAGGTGCTACAAGATCCCTACAAGCTTACCACTTCCTTGTGAATATAACAACAGACTTTGTCAAAAAACAAATATCTGAACACAGTTTACCCCACACAATAAATCTTCAAATATTTAAGGATTCGTGTTATTGGGTATGATTACCTATTTGTAAATGATACAAAGTGCATTCCCTGCCCCCACACACAAAACCTTACTATGTACAGCACTACATAAATCTGCAGAAAATTAAGTGTCTGCATTAATCACACAGTACAGGTCGGCCATCACTAATCCAGCATCGTTGGGACCTGTAGTGTGCTGGATTAGTGAGTTTGCCAGATTACAGAGTGGTTAGGTTAGAATACACTTAATTAACCAATCAACAGAGACTCTTTCTGCTACATTTTCCTCATTTTCATTACTGCTTTCTCCTCCACTGGCTTGTTGCTGTGGATTTACAACCATCTGCACAATATCTGAGTCAGTATAATGATGAAATTTGAAATTATGCTAACCAAACTTAGTGCCAGATTATTGATGGAACCGGATAACTGATTGCCGGATTAGTGATTGTCAACCTGTATATAACTAAAAAGTTTTATTATTTAGCTGTTAGTGTTGCCTATTTATACATTAACATACAGGGGCTGTATAAATCTCATCAGTATAGCATTTCCTTGTGAAAATAATAATATAACACATTTAACATAGCCTTTAACTTTTTTTAAACAAATTATATATTTTACATCTGCCTTAGACATGCTTTTACATAAAATAATTGCTCAAAAGTTTATTAAAATATTTGTATGTACCACAAGAAAAATCAGCACTGGTTTACCTTAATGAAGTGGTGTGATATGTGGCTAGGGTTAAGGGCTTCTTTGGGAGGGTTGCCAGACTTCCCACAGGTTATATGTCTGACTCAGAGTTCAGCACCTCTTTTGGCATAAATGGTGAGGTTATTTCCCCTTTCACCTAAATTTGCTGACACTTATGACCAATAAAATGGAACAAATTATGGATAAGGACTGCGGAATGTGAAATGTTAACTACAAATAGTCTTACTTGCTTTGAGATTATGGTTTCTGTAATATGACAGTGATTTGGTCATGACAACTGCAAGTTGGTAATGTTAGTGTAAATGTGATTGTTAGTAATATTATTGTTAAAGTGCTGAATAACAAAATTGCTCTACTGCCTTGTAAAGAAAACACACACAAACACATTATAGGAAAACACTGATTTTTATTAATAATTGATGCCAATGCTTTCCTAAATTCTCTTAATACTTATCTTTCAATTTAAACCTAAGACAATTTGACATATTTATCTCAATATTACTAAAAAATATATACTTTTTTGAGTAAGAAACATTTTAATACTAATTATACAAAACTCCATTATACACTCCAAGATTTACTTATGCATCAGGAACAATGGGGGGCCAAGTTGAAAATACAGTATATCTCACCTATTCTTGCTTTCCACCTTGCTTCTCCAAGCTTTAGTATACTTTGAGCTCATTTATATCTGCTTGTTGGTTGTTACTTTGCTACTATTGCAGTTCACAAGCACCTGTTGAGCCATCCATGCCTGATTAGCTGGAATATTGCAACTGGGGAAGGTGGTGGTTTTAACACAGGGCTGTCAGTACTTATACCAGTGTACACCCATATGCAGGCCTCTCTGATCATACTAGTGTACACCCATATGCAGGCCTCTCTGATCATACTAGTGTACACCCATATGCAGGCCTCTCTGATCATACTAGTGTACACCCATATGCAGGCCTCTCTGATCATACTAGTGTACACCCATAAGTGGGATTCTCTGACCATTTTGGGTGAATAATAGTGAGTGTACATGCTAGTGTACACACTGCTGACAAGGCCACCTGTAGTCCCTGATGCAGAAATGCGCCTTTCAGCAGTCAAAATGCAATTTTCTGCTATACAACCCAGTAGATTAGTTGGAATTGTACCACCCATGAGCAAAAACAGAGGAGGCATCTGTCGAGCAGAAAAGACCCCAAAAAATACATACCACACAGGAAATTACAAGTGTATCACTATTTTCAATCAATAAAAGTGTAACCATTATTACTAGTGTTAAACCAGTTTAGAAATTGCATCTCTAATTATAGAATTTTTTTATTTTTGTACTCACTACTGACATTTTCAAACTATGGTGTACTTGTAATATTAAGCCTTAAATATTACCCTTTTTATTTGTGCATACAAATACTGACCCTGACTTGAATCTCCTAAATAATACATACAAAAACCAACAGCTTACTGACCAAACTTTTTAAGTACTATACAATGAACAATGCTGAAAGTGTCCTTAGTAAAAGCAATTCTTTAAGTATTTTTAATTATACCACTAAGTCTAAACAAACACGATAGCATTGCTTGAATCACTTATTAACAAATTCTCTCTTATTATATTAAGAGAGACCTGATTATCACATTTTTTTTTTAATCCATCAGCTGTATCCCGCTGAGGCAGGGAGACCTAAAAAAAAAAAAAAAAAAAAAAATGAAGTTTTCTTTCTAATTTTAGTAATTTATACTCCTGGCATTTTAATTACCCCTTACAACATGCATGGCTTATGGAGGAAGAATTCTATTAACACATGACTCCACTAATATATTCAACATTAATGGATATACAGCTATCTACAACTGCAGACCAGACATGGAGGCAGTACTGCTATTTATTACACTAGTGAATTCAAGAGTATGAATATCAAACACCAGTACTGTAGATGAATGGTTCACAGAACCGACACGTTGATAAATTAGACACATGTGCAACTCTTGGGTATCTTTATTAAGGAAACGTTTTGCCACACAGTGGCTTCATCAGTCCATACACAGGAGAAACTTGAAGAACAGGAGGAGAATGAGGTAATCAGTCCCTCAACCTTGAGTTGATGTGGTCAGTCCATCAATTTATTCAAGATTGATGGACTGACCACATCGACTCAAGGTTGAGGAACTGATTTCTTCATTCTCCTGTTCTTCAAGTTTCTCCTGTGTATGGACTGATGAAGCCACTGTGTGGCGACACGTTTCCTTAATAAAGATACCCAAGAGTTGCACATGTGTCTAATTTATCAAACACCAGTACCTTCACTCTGAAGGAGAGGTGGAGATATGTTGCAGTTTTTGAACTGCAGTATCAGCACTTCTCTAGCAAGACAGTGATGGAGTGAGTGATAATGAAAGTGTTTCTTCTTTTTTGGGCCCCACTGCCTCAGTAGGAAACAGCCGATGTGTTAAAAACAAATCTGCTCAATTTAAAAACAATATTTCTAATCAAACAAGAGATTACAGTCTCCTTGTACCAATACATCAATTCCAACTTGGCCTCCCAGGGTCACACAGCGGAAGTCTGAGGTAATCATCTTTAAATTGTTTTACAGAATATCTAAAAGGTAGGGAATAATTCTTAACACAAAGAGACATTCTTAAAATTTACTTAATTAATGAAGTAGTGTGAAATTACAATTCAGTTACCTGATAATAAAATAAATAGTGCCTCAGAAGCTGGAAAGGCAGCTATTTATAAGTATCCTAACCAACATGCATGCCTTTGGCTTCCCTCATTCTGATAATATAAAAGAACATAAAACTAATGCACTGGGAAATCAAATAAGTTTTTAATTTCGGTACAAACTTCAATAGACCTGCCACACTCAAAATTCTGTTTAAATAAGCATAAATCTTAGAAGATAATGCATTTTTTATTTTCAGTCGTAGTCATGAAAATATGATTAACTTGTCTACATCTGTACAGTTTATCTGAAATGCTTATACAGTATTTGTAATTTTTGTTATTGCTACAAAGTATACTGAATCAAAATAACCCACTGATTCCACACTGTGTGCTATGTACAGAAGGTAACAACTGGTAGAATTTATGATGTGAAACTACAGTACAGTATTTCTGAAACAGTGGGTTGTGGCCCCCAAAGGAGCTGTGAGCAGGGCAAACCTTATCAACTAGCGGTTCATCTGGCAAACTGACTAACACTGGTCTAGTACATGGCCCTGATCTTTATGTTAAACTCTACATTAGTACTAATAGTATTTTAGTCTGTCAGTATGTTTGGATACTAAGTATTGCATGTAATAGTACAGTATAACTTAGGACTGATATACACATTACAAGTGCATCTATATTCCTGGTACCTGAAAACTAGTGCAAAGTTACAAACTTACCATGGTGCAAGACTATTTTAATTCCTGGATTAGCCATTTGTATTATATCTAAGGCCTTCTTGACTAATTATATCCGCAATAACTTGCATAAGATTACCTCCAAAGTTTCATTTGTGTTAACTTGCATGTTTCTTCAGTTTTTGCACCTAGATACTTATCGTTCTCCTTCATCTTCATCCTTCTTCAAATTGCCATCTTGCCTATTACTTGTGGTGTTTGTCACTGGGAAGGCTGCAGCCTCTTTTTCATCAATTTCCTCAAATGATGAGCCAGTATTTGCATCACTCTCCTCTCCACCAATAGATCCAGTGTCAGCAACATCTGGAGCTTCAGCAGCGTCTGCTGTATCAACACCAGTAACCACAGTTGAAGGAATTTCAGCAGGCTCGCCTGTTGTTTTGAAAGAATAAATTATTATTGATGATGATGATGATGATGATGATGATGATGATGATGATGATGATGATGATGATGATGATGATGATGATGATGATGATGATGATGATGATGATGATGATGATGATGATGATGATGATGATGATGATGATGATGATGATGATGATGATGATGATGATGATGATGATGATGATGATGATGATGATGATGATGATGATGATGATGATGATGATGATGATGATGATGATGATGATGATGATGATGATGATGATGATGATGATGATGATGATGATGATGATGATGATGATGATGATGATGATGATGATGATGATGATGATGATGATGATGATGATGATGATGATGATGATGATGATGATGATGATGATGATGATGATGATGATGATGATGATGATGATGATGATGATGATGATGATGATGATGATGATGATGATAAGAATGTTTATTTCTACAAGTACATATACAATATATGTAGGCCTAGCTGACATCAATGATATACTACTATATAGAAAGCCCCTTGTTAAGCAGAGCATTTTGGGCAAATTAGGTCGCTTTTGTCCCTAGGATGAGACCCACACCAATCACCTATTTTGCTGATAGGTGAACAGGGACAGCAGGTGTCTTAAGGAAACACCCATACCGGGGATTGAACCATGGACCTCAGTGTGTAAGTCGAGTGTGTTAGCAATCAAGTAAAAACAAAGCTGAGTGAATTATAAGATATCAGTTAAATGCAAGGAAGAGAAAGACAAATCAATTCCTTGCATCATGAGCCTCTCACCTGCATCAAGGAACCTTCTTTGATGGGTCAGGCATGTAATACCTTTGTGAGGGGGACAAAGAACAAAAAGAAACAAGGAAGGATTAAATCTCTAGGAAAGGTACTGAATGGGGGGGTGACAACAATGATCATATTTCTTGTCTATGTTGTCCTGAGGAGTTAAGACTTCATTATTATATCCATAATGAAGTGCCAAACTCGTAAAGATAAAACAGGTCTGTTTCTTAACAGCAACTTGAAAGTCAACACTCCACATCCAACACATTACAAAAAAGTGTCCAAAACAGTTGGCATCCTCTCCAAGAGACGTTACTATGTACCTCAAACAGCACTGCTTACAGTATGCTACACACTAATCTACCCCTACCTCACCTATGCTATTTGTGCCAGGGGATCCACAACAAGAAATCATCTCAAACCAATAGATTTAGAAAGGACATAGGAAAGTATTGGTTTGGAAATAGGGTAGTAGATGAGTGGAACAGTCTACCTAGTTGGGTTATTGAGGCTAGGACTTTGGGTAGTTTCAAATTTAGGTTGGATAAGTACATGAGTGGGAGGGGTTGGGTTTGAGTGGGACTTGCACATCAGAGCTTATTTATTGGGTAGCATTGAAAATTGGGTCGGTCAAATGCTTGTTAGTGGGATGAATTGTAAAGGACCTGCCTAGTATGGACCAACAGGCCTGCTGCAGTGTTCCTCCTTTCTTATGTTCTTATGTTCTTAATAACAAGTCAACAAAAGGCAGCAGTCTTCTGCCAGACAACACCCCCCTTACTCTTCCAAGACTTAAACCTACTTACTATACAAAACATTCACTCATACTACAATAAATTCTAATATCAATCCTGGCCTGAAGCACTTCCTTGATAGTTGCAACAGAACCCAGAGGCATAATACTAGACACAAAAATCTATGACATACCCCATGTCTGGCTTAATCTTTGTAAAGAACTCAATGTGCATAAAAAGGACCAAAACTCTAAAACTTCCTGCCAGATATCTCCAGAGCCTATCTGCCAGCAGCTTCAAAACTACTATAAAAAACACCTCCTTTCCTTAATATATCCTAACAACAATTATATATTTTGTAAAGCAGTGACTGGAAATACAAAATCTTAATCTTAATTTTAGTCATTTAAATCAAATGTTTACTGACTTGAAGGAAGAGTGATGTGTAACTAACCTGTTTGAGAAAGGCTAGGAGGTGAGGTGTGTGTGGATGACTCAAGAGGAAGAGCTGGTGGTGGAGGTGGTGGTGGTGGTGGTGGTGGTGGGTAACTGGAGCTGTCATCACCTACACTCTCAGTACACTCAGAATCATTCAGCTCACCACCTGTTAGAATTAGTCCAGCCAAGAATAGTCAACTAATAACCAAAAGGATTAATTATTAAATGTAGTACAGTATACAGGCTCCGAGTAAGCATTTTATTAACAGCAAACTAAGTAAACTTTTAAATCTACTACCAAGCTTATCAAATATAACTGAAGTTAGTAAAACTGATTTTATTATTTGTTTTATACCTCGATGGATATCTCTCATCAAGGTAGGGTGACCCAAAGAAATATACATATTCACTATCATTCATTCAACTGCTGTCTTGCCAGAAGCACTGACATCATAATTCAGATTACCCTTTGACTGTAACATCCCACACCCTTCCTTAAGAATGCAGGCACTGCCCCTTTTCTTCTAAGGACTAAAGTCAGGTTAACCAGTTTCTTCTGAATCTCTTCATAAAACTTACCTTGCTTACACTCCAACAGCATGTCCATTAAAAAACCACTCTCCTTTCACTCTTATCTGACATACTCATACAATCCTACTGGATGCTGAAACCCCCTAATACTCAAAAGCCTCCTTTATCTCTTCCTCCTGCTTCCCTGGGATGACCCCATGGAAGCTAGCTCAGAACCCCTTCCTCAGCCTTCTGAATTATACCCTTGGTGACCCCAATCTTTTAATTTCTACACTCTGAACCCTCTGCATAATGTTCACACTGCACATCGATCACACACAACATCTCTGCAGCCTCTACACTTCTCAGTGCAACATTCAAAGTTCATGCCTCACACCCAGACAAGTGTTGGTAACATTAATGTTAAACCTGCACTGATCATACAGCACTTGTGAAACAAGAGAAAATCAGGTTTCATGTAAAGGGAAGGGTAACTCAAGTTTCTTGGGATGTAAAGCCATTCAAAGATCATTATTCACTATGGTATACTGCAGTATATTTAATTCCCAAGTTATATAATTTACTTGATAAAAAATCTTGCAAGGAAAAGTCCAGCAAGAAACCTGATAAAATAGAGTAACAGTGAAAGGAGAATGTTTATCACTAAGATCCAATACTCAATCGTATTTCAAAATTTGTGAATATTTTTATGGGGAATCAAATTCAAAATGGATACACAGTTTTTTTGCTGACCTGAGTGTAAAGTGAAAAATTGGATAGAGGAAAAGAAGGGAATAACAGTGAAAGGAGAATGTTTATCACTAAGATCCAATACTCAATCGTATTTCAAAATTTGTGAATATTTTTATATGGATATTTTTTACGACTTCAAGAGTGTATCAGTCTGTAGTGGAAGGAAGGCGGGGTAGGGGTCGGCCTAGGAAAGGTTGGAGGGAGGGGGTAAAGGAGGTTTTGTGTGCGAGGGGCTTGGACTTCAAGCAGGCATGGGTGAGCGTGTTTGATAGGAGTGAATGGAAACAAATGGTTTTTAATACTTGACATGCTGTTGGAGTGTGAGCAAAGTAACATTTATGAAGGGATTCAGGGAAACCGGCAGGCCGGACTTGAGTCCTGGAGATGGGAAGTACAGTGCCTGCACTCTGAAGGAGGGGTGTTAATGTTGCAGTTTTATAACTGTAGTGTAAAACTCCCTTCTGGCAAGACAGTGATGGAGTGAATGATGGTGAAAGTTTTTCTTTTTTGGGCCACCCTGCCTTGGTGGGAATCGGCCAGTGTGATAATAATAAAAAATTTTCTTTTTTTTTTTGAAGAAAGAAGAAAAAGAGGATAATGAGAATTCCCTTCTTATTCCATTCTTCAAGCTGAGTTACTGGTATAATGTAGTTACGTGATACTATTCCAAGTCTTAGTTTGGAAGAATGAGAGAAATTACACAATACAGTGTGTTGCCACTATGCATGGTGAATTATCTTATTTATTTATGTACTCATTAAAACTGTTAGTGAGAAAACTTTACATTTATTTCTACTTTATTTCCATTACATTACAGTGGACCCTCAACCAATGGCATTAATCCGTTCCAGAGAGCTAGCCTTCAGTCAAATTTGCCGTTAGTCGAATTAATTTTCCCCATAAGAAATAATGGAAATAGAATTAATCCATTCCAGAAACCCAAAAGTATTAAACGAAATATTTTTTTTTTACATGAAATATACATTTTCCTACACAAAAACGAATGGGACATGCAAAATAAACAATAATTAAATTCCACTTACCTTCACTGTGGAGTTGTTGATGAGTGATGAGACGGTAGGAGGGCAGATGCTGCAGGTGTTCTATTGTTTGGAAGGGGAATCCCCTTCCATAAAGACTTCAGGCACTAAGTCCTTTGCTGGGATTACCTCCCTTCTTGGTTTTTTAATGCCGCTAGGACCAGCTTGAGAGTCACTGCACCCCTGTCGCACCAAAAAATCTGTCCAGAGAGCTTTGTTTCTCACGTGCCCTTAGGATTTCCCTAAAATGGGACACAAGAGTGTCATTGTACATGTTGCCAATATGGCTTGCAACAGCTGTGACAGGATAAAATTCATTGATAAATGCTTGCACATTTGTAAACTTTGTACACATTTCCTTAATCCTTGACAAAGTCATCTTCCTCCGTCTCTCTTCCTCCTGCTCTGAAGAACATTCCTGAGATGTGATCTGTTGCTGTTGCCCCTGAGGCTCTTGCAGGTCCAAGATAGTACTGAAGGTTGAATGGGATTTGTTGTATAGCCTTTCCAACTCGGATATACGCACTCCACTTTCGTATTTTTCAACGATCTCTTTCTTAATTTCCATCGTAATTCTCACCCTTTTTACCACAGGCTTGGCACTAGAAGCTTTCATGGGGCCCATGGTGGCTTATTTTGCAGTTACAAGCACTAAAAACACTGGAATAATACAAAATACATCGCAGGTACAAGTGGAATCGACCACAACGGCTTGTAAACAATGGCACACTGAATATTGGAGTGGCTGGGCCCAATCAAGCCGCGCTCTGGCCGCATGAACACATTCGAGCGGAACGCCGTTAGATGAGTTTTTCGCCATTAGACAAATTTGCCATTACCTGATGCCACCATTGGGCAGGGGTCCACTGTATTTCCATTATGAATGATGCAATTATTCAGATGCTTGAATTACTATACAGTGGACCCCCGAAGTTCGTCCAGTGCGGAAATCGCACAATTCAAATTTTGACCACTTTTTTCAATGAAATTTTACCCTGGGTTTTGTACATCTGCTCGGAAATCATTCGTACCAGATGCATCCGCCTGGGCTGCTCATACGTTCGTGACTCACTCTCGGGCACATTAAATGTCTTACTTTACATTAATATAAACATTTTCATTAATCCAGCTATGATATAGCATACAGTGGCCACAAAAAAAATAAATCTATACATTAAAAATTTTTGGACAATAAAATGAAAAAATGCAACTTAATGTATGTACATGTATTTTATTTTCACTTTTTAGCTTCCAACTAGTACTTGGTCATGTTACCATTGTTCTTTATCACCATCTGAAGTCACCTGGGCATCAAAGTGGTGAGGGTGGAGAAGAGGGAGGCGTCCATGTTGATCCAAAACTTCTTCAGTGCCTCCTTCAGGTCTGTGAAGTCGGTGGCTCCAGCTTTTGCAGTTTAATTTTTCATCACATGCCAGGCATTCTCGATAGGATTTAGGTCAGGGGAATTGCCTGGCCACCCCAAAACACTGATACAGTGGACCCCCGCTTAACGATCACCTCCAAATGCGACCAATTATGTAAGTGTATTTATGTAAGTGCGTTTGTACGTGTATGTTTGGGGGTCTGAAATGGACTAATCTACTTCACAATATTCCTTGTGGGAAAAAATTCGGTCAGTACTGGCACCTGAACATACTACTGGAATGAAAAAAGTTCGTTAACCGGGGGTCCACTGTATTATTGTCCTTGAGGAACTTTTTCTTATGGGCAGGGGCACCATCATGAATAAAAAAAATCACACTAGTGAATGTTCCAAAATGTCAGCATGTGGTCCCTTAACACTTCTATATAATTACTTCCCTTCATCGTAATGTTCTTAGGCAGAAAGTATAGTCCACCTCTGCCCTTATAACCGGTGAAAGCACCCCAGACCATAACAATGTCAGGGTGCTTCACTGTCTTCACTGCATACCACGGGTCATAACGGGACACACCACTGGGACAATGGACAGTCTTAGAGCCGCTCCTGATGAGCCTGAAGGTACTCTTGTTGCTGAACATCACCTTCTGCCACTGGTCTGACGTTCAATCCTTGTACTTCTTGCAGCACTGAAGCCGTTTCTCCTTCACGGCTTCAGTTAGCATGGGCTTCTTGGCAGCACACCGAGCAGGCATTTTCAAGTCCTTTTGCAGTCGGTGCTGAATGGTTCGCACTGTGACGTCTTTCAGAATTGCAGGATAATTTTTCTTGAGTCTGCAGCTGTTATGGCAGGATCTGATAACACTTCCCTCTTCAGGATCTTGTCTGTGTGAATAGAAGTCTTTTTGGGGGCCCCAGACCCCACCTACCTAGGTGGTACAGTGCCAAGTGGAAGTGAGGCAGCTGCTTTCTTGAGGTTGTAAATTGCCATCCTAGTCACCTTTAGGTTTGCAGTTACAGATATCACAGACATGCCTTGCTCTAAAAGGGTGAGTGCACGAGTCTTCTCTACAATTGAAAGTTTAGTTCGACTCATTCTCACCACTTGGAGCAGAGATATAGCATGGCAAAATTTGTGGTCGAGTGAAAAAAAAAATGGGCAATAAGTAACCAGGTAGCAATCCTCCTTCCTCATCGAGCTCTGGAAGAGCACTGAAGCATAGGGTGGTGGGTAAAGTTGGAGCAAGACGGGCTCCAGTACACTAAGCCATTACAAGCTCTGTCCACTTTTCTTATGGCAGAAATTAAAGTGAAATGTATAAACCAAAATCTAGTGTATAGATTTTTTCTGCGTTGGAAATGTATAGATTTTTTTTGCAGCCACTGTATGCTATGGAGGGGTGGTAGTCGGTGGAGGGAAAACATTATGTTTTCTCTGGTCCAGCATTAGAGAAAATGTGTATGAATCTGCGTTGGTCCAGTCACCCTTAACACATAACGCTTTTGTTTACAATTCTCAGCATGAATTATTCATTACTTCTCCCTTTGTTTATGATGGCATCTAAAAGTAGTTAGAAATTATTAAACTCAGTGAACATGGTATGTCAAAGGTAATAATATGACTCTGGGCCACAGTGTAGATAGCCGGTAGGTGTAGCCCAGGTGAGCTACACCTACTGGCTACCTACACTGACTTCCTACAAATAAATACTACTCACCTCTCGCCCTACATTAAGACTACAAATATTTTAAGGTGAGTAATGAATGTACTGTGTATGTGTTTCAGTTTTGTGTTTTTTAATGCCTAGTTCTATTACTAACTTAATTTATTTTTTGTTAATATTTTTGGGAGTCTGGAATGGATTAATTGGATTTACATTATTTCTTATGGGAAATATTACTTTGGTTTTCGTCCATTTGGGAGTTCGACCAACCTTCTGGAACAAATTAACCCATAAACGATCCAAATGTATGTATACGTTCACTTCCGTACTGCCCCAAGTTTTTTGAGAAAAAAACACTGTTGTTTTTTAATAGGAAAAAAGAGCATATGGTACCCAGGCATCCCCAATTATTTTAATATGGTGCACAGTGAGTGCTCACACCCATTCTCTCATGTCTAGGCGACTCAGGCTTACCGTGGCAATGTTAAATGTATGACACATATAACGTATACAGTGGTCCCTCGTTGTTCGTAATTAATCCGTTCCTGGAGCCGTTACTATAAACGAATTTACGATTTACGAATCAATTTTCCCCATAAGAAATAATGTAAATACAATTAATCTGTTCCTGACACCCAGAAGTATTAAAACAAAAAAATTTTTAACATGAAATATGCATGTAGTACATAAACAATACAATGGGAAATGATGAATGAAACATTAACAGCATAACACTTACCTTTATTGGAGATTCTTCTTAGTGTATGGGAGACTGGAGGAGGAGAGAGAGTGGATTGTTTATAGTTTGGAAGGGGAATCCCCTTCCATCAACACCTCAGGTACCATTTGCTTTTCTGGGGTTGCTTCTCTTCTCTGTTTCTTAATGCCACTAGGACCACCTTGAGAGTCACTGGAGTCCTGTCTCACAAAATAACTGTGGAGAGAGCTCTGTTTCTGGTGTCTCTTTAACACTTCCCTAAAATGGCCCAAGACTGTCACTGTACATGTTGCCAACCTGTCTTGCAACAACCTTGTTAGGGTGATGTTTCTCCATAAAGCTTTCCATCTTACCCCACATAGTAAAAATCATTTAATTTCTGAAGAAGGCACCTTCTTCCATCTCTCTTCCTCCTCCTCTGCAGCAAGATTCTGAGCTGCGATGTGTTGCTCTTCCTGCTGAAGCTCTTGCAGCTCCTCAGTGGTGAGATCTTCATTGTGGTCTTCCACCAATTCTTCCACATCCTCCAAACTCACATCCATCCCCATGGAACTCCCCAGTGCCACAATTGATTTTACAACAGACATAGGCTCATTAGGGTCAGTCCCAAATTCTTCAAAATCCCTCTTGTCGACACAATCTGGCCACAATTTTCTCCAGGCAGAGTTCAAAGTCCTGGTAGTCACTCCCTCCCAAGCCATACCTATAAGGGTTATGCAGTGGAGGATGTTGAAGTGTTCTCTCCAAAATTCCCTTAGGGTCAAGTGAGTGTCTGTGGTCACAGTCAAGCACCTGTGAAACATTGCTTTTGTGTAGAGTTTTTTAAAGTTTGCAATAACCTGCTGGTCCATGGGTTGGAGGAGAGGAGTGGTATTCGGGGGCAAGAACTTTACTGTGATGAACCCAAACTCCTCGAAAATTAGGTCATCCAAGTTTGGAGGATGAGCAAGTGCATTGTCCATTACTAGCAGGCACTTGAGATCCAATTTCTTTTCCAGGAGATACTCCTTCACACTAGGGCCAAACACTTCATTGAACCACTCGACGAAAATTTCCCTCGTGACCCATGCCTTACTATTAGATTTCCAAAACACACACAATTTACTCTTCATAACATTGTTTTTCCTGAACACACTGGGATTTTCAGAATGGTACACTAGTAATGGCTTCACTTTGAAATCCCCACTAGCATTAGCACAGAACATTAGCATCAGCCTGTCTTTCATAGGCATGTGTCCTGGCATTGCCTTTTCCTCTTGTGTAATGAAGGCCCTCTTTGGCATTTTCTTCCAAAAGAGGCCTGTTTCGTCACAATTGAACACTTGTTCAGGTTTCAGTCCTTCAGCCTCTATGTACTCCTGGAATTCATGCACATATTTTTCAGCCGCCTTGTGGTCCGAACTGGCAGCCTCACCATGCCTTACCACACTATGTATGCCAGTACGGTTCTTAAATCTCTCAAACCACCCTTTGCTGGCCTTAAATTCACTCACTTCACCACTATTTGCAGGTAATTTCTTTACCAAATCTTCATGCAACTGCCTAGCCTTTTCACAAATAAAAGAAGTCATAAGAGTATCTCCTGCTAATTGTTTCTCATTTATCCACACCAATAATAACTTCTGAACCTCTTCCAGTACTGGTGATCTCATTTTTGTCAGCATAGTTACTCCCTTTGCAACAACAGCATCCTTTATTTCATTTTTCTTGGCCACTATGGAACATAAGGTTGTGTAGGGTTTCTTATACATCCTGGACAGTTCGGCCACACTTGTACCACTTTCATATTGTTCAATGATGGTTTTCTTATATTCAATCGTATTTCTCACCTTCTTTACCACAGGCTTGGCACTAGGAGCTTTCTTTGGAGCCATGGTAGCTTATTTAGTACTTGCAAGCACTAAAATAAATGGAATATTATGAAACATTTCGCTGGAGCACGTGAGGGGACCTTCGCTCACTGGTAAACAATGCCAGACTGGCTGCCGCCCTGGCTCACGCCGTTGGTACGCGTCCCAGACGAACTACGACTCGCGAGTCAACCTATGAAAAGTGAGTCCATGTTTATACGAAAATACCTCTATGATTGGCGAATTTTACGATTGCCGGGAACTACGAAAAGTGGGGGACCACTGTATATACGTTTGGGGCACTAGCGGTAAAAACGTATATATACGTTTGGACCGTTTACGGGTTAAGGACGAAAACTGGGGGTCCACTGTATGCAGCACTTGAAAAAAATTAATATCCTTTAGGGCTCTTCATCGACCTATGGAAAGCATTTGATACAAATGGCATGACCTCCAATACTCAGCTTGTAGTTGTTGGAGTGCCACAGGGAAGTGTACTAGGTCCTCTACTCTTTCTTAATGACCTCCCAAATGCATCGCGACTCCTTAACCAGTTCTATTTGCAGATGACACCACTTACGTCTTCTCCCACCCAAACCCGGCTATATGTACTTAGTAACATTGTAAATAGCGAGCTACATAAAATATCAAACTGGATGAAGACCAACAAACTTACTCTCAATATAGACAAAACCTACTTCATGCTTTTTGGAAACAGCATTAAATATCCAGCTAAACATATCAATAAAGGGTTCACCCATTACAAGACACACCGAGGGCAAATTTCTAGGTCTCCACCTTGACTGTAATCTTAAATTTCAGACACACATCCAGCATATATCTAAGAAAAGTTTCCAAAACAGTAGATATCCTTTCCAAGATATGATACTATGTACCCAAAGGGGCACTCCTTACTTTATATCACTCTCTAATATACCCTTACCTCACCTATGGTATTTGTGCTTGGGGATTTACCAAGGCCAATCACCTTAAACCTTTGATAATCCAACAAAAAGTGGCAGTGCGGATGATCATAAACTCTTGCGCCAGACAACACACCCCACCACTCTTCAAAAGCTTGAACTTATTTAATATGCAAATTTTTTTTTTTAATACATCGGCCGTTTCCCACCGAGGCAGGGTGACCCAAAAAGAAAGAAAAAAACTTTCATCATCATTCAACACTTTCACCATCACTCATACATAATCAATGTTTTTAAAGAGGCACTCAGATATGGCAGCTTAGACGTCCATCCAAACTGCCGATATCCCAAACTCCTCCAGGACTCAAGTCCAGCACACCAGTTTCCCTGAATCCCGTCACAAAATATTACCCTGCTCACACTCCAACAGCTTGTCAAATCCCAAAAACCATTCGTCTCCATTCACTCCTATCTAACACACTCATGCCTGCTTGCTGAAAATCCAAGTCCCTCGCCCACAAAACCTCCTTTACCCCCTCCCTCCAACCTTTACGGGGACGACCCCTACTCCGCCTTCCTTTCCCTATAGATTTATATGCTCTCCAAGTTATTCTACTTTGTTACATTCTCTCTAAATGACCAAACCACCTCAACAGCCACTCTTCAGCCCTCTGACTAATACTTTTAGTAACTCCACAACTCCTCCTAATTTCCACACTACGAATTCTCTGCATAATATTTACACCACACATTGCCCTTTGACATGGCATCTCCACTGCCTCCAGCTGCCTTCTCACTGCAGCATTTACAACCCAAGCTTTACATCCATATAAGTGTGTTGGTACCACTATACTCTCATACATTCCCTTCTTTACCTCCATGGATAACGTTCTTTGTTTCCAAAGATACATCAATACACCACTCACCTTTTTTTCTTCATCAATACTATGGTTAACCTCATCCTTCATAAACCCATTATTGTGCCTACTATCTATACAGAACATTAAACTTCAACATCAACCCTCCACTCAAACTTCTCCCAGACAGCTTCAACAGAACACACAGGCATAACATGAGGCATAAAACACTTTTTGACATCCCTTAAGTCTGTCTCACACCATGTAAAAATGCAATTCACATAAAGGGCCCAAAGATCTGGAATTCTTTGCCTGAAACAGCAAGAGGTCCCCTGTCCACAAATCAATTTAGGACTGTATGCAAAAATCACCTCATCTCTCAATAACAACCATACACACTATGCCAAACTCGAACCAAATTTAAAGCAACTCTCCCAAATATTTTATTATCCCTTAACTATTAAGCCATTATTACAAACTTAAAAATGTATGTTTGTATCATTAATTACACTACTTCATATTAATAACTACAAACTTAAATGTGTGTGTTTGTATCATAAATTGCACTACTTCATATTAATAATAGAGTAAAATATTGAATATTTGTAATCAACCACTCTTCACCTGTCTAGACTTAAGTAGTCTGTAAGTATTAGGCTAATTCTGCCTGAAATACCTCGGCATGATAGTGGCTCTCTTTGTACCAATCAAATTATGAAACGTAAACACATATTGTAACCTTAGCAAAGAAATAAAGTTTTAATTCTGATTAGATTTTTTGATCACCACCCATTTGCTCTCAGCAAATGGGTGGTAATGGAGCTAGACATAAGCCAGGGGCAGGGAGTGCCAACTCTTGGATCATGAGATCTTTATCAGCATTTAGGCGCCCCTCCCACAGAGTCGGCTTCAATAACACTACACCTCAGATATTAAATGTGCATTCTCAGCATGAATAAATTCTGACCATAAAGAATAAAAAGAATGCACAAATAACCTACATACATTTATAGGAGAAAAAACTTATGACCACATTTTAGTCCAAGTCAGACAGTCACAGGTTTCAGTTTCCTATGTGGGGGGTTATCTGTGTAGAATTCTGACCATATTTCATCTCTATAGATACTTTACATTCTACAGAACAGTTTTATTAAAGGTAAATCAGGTTCACAAGCTAAAATAAGAAAGCACAACAACAGTCATTAATATGCTTTTATGTTTATATTTTTCTCCATGGGGAAGTGGAACAGAATTCTTCCTCTTTAAGTCATGCGTGTCGTAAGAGGGGACTAAAATGCCGGGAGCAAGGGGCTAGTAACCCCTTCTCCTGTATTTTTTTTTTTATTATTATTATCACACTGGCCGATTCCCACCAAGGCAGGGTGGCCCGAAAAAGAAAAACTTTCACCATCATTCACTCCATCACTGTCTTGCCAGAAGGGTGCTTTACACTACAGTTTTTAAACTGCAACATTAACACCCCTCCTTCAGAGTGCAGGCACTGTACTTCCCATCTCCAGGACTCAAGTCCGGCCTGCCGGTTTCCCTGAATCCCTTCATAAATGTTACTTTGCTCACACTCCAACAGCACGTCAAGTATTAAAAACCATTTGTCTCCATTCACTCCTATCAAACACGCTCACGCATGCCTGCTGGAAGTCCAAGCCCCTCGCACACAAAACCTCCTTTACCCCCTCCCTCCAACCTTTCCTAGGCCGACCCCTACCCCGCCTTCCTTCCACTACAGACTGATACACTCTTGAAGTCATTCTGTTTCGCTCCATTCTCTCTACATGTCTGAACCACCTCAACAACCCTTCCTCAGCCCTGTGGACAACAGTTTTGGTAATCCCGCACCTCCTCCTAACTTCCAAACTATGAATTCTCTGCATTATATTCACACCACACATTGCCCTCAGACATGACATCTCCACTGCCTCTAGCCTTCTCCTCGCTGCAACATTCATCACCCATGCTTCACACCCATATAAGAGCGTTGGTAAAACTATACTCTCATACATTCCCCTCTTTGCCTCCAAGGACAAAGTTCTTTGTCTCCACAGACGCCTAAGCGCACCACTCACTCTTTTTCCCTCATCAATTCTATGATTCACCTCATCTTTCATAGACCCATCTGCTGACACGTCCACTCCCAAATATCTGAATACGTTCACCTCCTCCATACTCTCTCCCTCCAATCTGATATTCAATCTTTCATCACCTAATCTTTTTGTTATCCTCATAACCTTACTCTTTCCTGTATTCACCTTTAATTTTCTTCTTTTGCACGCCCTACCAAATTCATCCACCAATCTCTGCAACTTCTCTTCAGAATCTCCCAAGAGCACAGTGTCATCAGCAAAGAGCAGCTGTGACAACTCCCACTTTGTGTGTGATTCTTTATCTTTTAACTCCACGCCTCTTGCCAAGACCCTCGCATTTACTTCTCTTACAACCCCATCTATAAATATATTAAACAACCACGGTGACATCACACATCCTTGTCTAAGGCCTACTTTTACTGGGAAAAAATTTCCCTCTTTCCTACATACTCTAACTTGAGCCTCACTATCCTCGTAAAAACTCTTCACTGCTTTCAGTAACCTACCTCCTACACCATACACTTGCAACATCTGCCACATTGCCCCCCTATCCACCCTGTCATACGCCTTTTCCAAATCCATAAATGCCACAAAGACCTCTTTAGCCTTATCTAAATACTGTTCACTTATATGTTTCACTGTAAACACCTGGTCCACACACCCCCTACCTTTCCTAAAGCCTCCTTGTTCATCTGCTATCCTATTTTCCGTCTTACTCTTAATTCTTTCAATTATAACTCTACCATACACTTTACCAGGTATACTCAACAGACTTATCCCCCTATAATTTTTGCACTCTCTTTTATCCCCTTTGCCTTTATACAAAGGAACTATGCATGCTCTCTGCCAATCCCTAGGTACCTTACCCTCTTCCATACATTTATTAAATAATTGCACCAACCACTCCAAAACTATATCCCCACCTGCTTTTAACATTTCTATCTTTATCCCATCAATCCCAGCTGCCTTACCCCCTTTCATTTTACCTACTGCCTCACGAACTTCCCCCACACTCACAACTGGCTCTTCGTCACTCCTACAAGATGTTATTCCTCCTTGCCCTATATACGAAATCACAGCTTCCCTATCTTCATCAACATTTAACCCTTTGAGGGTTTTGGTCGTACTAGTACGTTTTACGCGTAGGGGTTTTTGACGTACTAGTACTCATAAATTCTAGCGGCCTAAAATCTAGTGGGAGAAAGCTGGTAGGCCTTCATATGAAAGAATGGGTCTATGTGGTCAGTGTGCACAGTCTAAAAAAAATCCTGCAGCACACAGTGCATAATGAGAAAAAACAAACTTTGACCATTTTTTTTTAATAAATCAGCGACTTTGCAGTGTATTTTCGTATGGTATTTATTGTTGTATTCTAGTTTTCTTGGTCTCATTTTATAGAATGGAAGACATATTACAGAAATTGAGATGATTTTGACTGGTTTTATAATGAAAGGTGCCTTGAAATTGAGCTCAAAGTAGCAGAAATGTTCGATTTTTACCAAACTTCAAAAGTAAACAAATCGTGCCAAGCGTGCAATACACGTCAACTGGTGAGTCTAATATTCATTTACAAGTGCACCAATAATATTTATACCATTTTTTACACTAATGCAGTAGTCTGCATAACAGTAAATCTTATATTTTTTGTGAGAATAAAAATTCAAAGTGGAAAGCAAAAGAATATAAGAGGGGCCTTGAGACGTGACTAATGACTAGAGGAAATGTCATTTTAGTGCCAGGAATGTCTTTCTTGTTTATTCTGGACCCTATTCGGAAATTGGCATCTTTTGAAATTTGTGTGAAATTGGCAAAATTGCTAAATTCTGACCACTGTACTGGATAGTTGAATTTATAAATGGGTGGTTTCTTGCACCCATTCGATAGAAAAAATGGAGTTCTAGCGAAATATTCATGTGTTTTATCGACTAGTACAGTGAAATTGGCCGAAAATGGGGCTCAAAGTGGGCAAAATCGCCGATGCGTGAACATCGCCGAGACCGCTAACTTTGCGAGAGCATAATTCCGTAAGTTTTCTATCAAATTTCAAACTTTTGGTGTCTTTATGATCGGGAAAAGATTCTCTATCTTTTCATAAGAGAAAATAATTTTTTTTTTTTTTTAAATTTGGCCGACCCTGAGAACGAGTTTCGGAGAGGGCCTGTCGACCCTCAAAGGGTTAACAATTCCTCAAAATATTCCCTCCATCTTCCCAATACCTCTAACTCTCCATTTAATAACTCTCCTCTCCTATTTTTAACTGACAAATCCATTTGTTCTCTAGGCTTTCTTAACTTGTTAATCTCACTCCAAAACTTTTTCTTATTTTCAACAAAATTTGTTGATAACATCTCACCCACTCTCTCATTTGCTCTCTTTTTACATTGCTTCACCACTCTCTTAACCTCTCTCTTTTTCTCCATATACTCTTCCCTCCTTGCATCACTTCTACTTTGTAAAAACTTCTCATATGCTAACTTTTTCTCCCTTACTACTCTCTTTACATCATCATTCCACCAATCGCTCCTCTTCCCTCCTGCACCCACTTTCCTGTAACCACAAACTTCTGCTGAACACTCTAACACTACATTTTTAAACCTACCCCATACCTCTTCGACCCCATTGCCTATGCTCTCATTAGCCCATCTATCCTCCAATAGCTGTTTATATCTTACCCTAACTGCCTCCTCTTTTAGTTTATAAACCTTCACCTCTCTCTTCCCTGATGCTTCTATTCTCCTTGTATTCCATCTACCTTTTACTCTCAGTGTAGCTACAACTAGAAAGTGATCTGATATATCTGTGGCCCCTCTATAAACATGTACATCCTGAAGTCTACTCAACAGTCTTTTATCTACCAATACATAATCCAACAAACTACTGTCATTTCGCCCTACATCATATCTTGTATACTTATTTATCCTCTTTTTCTCCTGTATATATTACTAAATTTCTCCTGTATATATTACTAAATTTAAAAGGAGAAACTTTAGTTTTTTCTTTTGGGCCACCCCACCTCGGTGGGATATGGCTGGTTTGTTGAAAGAAGAAGTTTATATTTTGTTGTACTTATGTTAACTGATGTTTTAACATGTGTTATTCTACTAGCAATGTTTATGACATGACAATTTTGTACGTACCTCTCACGAAGGAAGCTGACTCATCCCAGGAACGACTGGAATTTTCTGTGCGGTCATCATATTCATCCTATTGTGTGAATAAAGTTGAAATTTTATTGTATCATGTATTACCTACTAAAATGCCATATAAATATAGTAAGTGTAGATTTACAGTAATGAAAAAATAAAGCAAATGCTTCATCACTCTGTATATAATAAGAGTAGAGTAAGACCTTACATAACAGTATTTAAGTTCCTGAAATCAGTGCTTAATGTAAAATTGAAGTGTATATATAACATACACAAAAAACAGTTAGGTACACAGCATTTTGTCAAAAATAATATGAATAGATAATGTATACAGGTGTCCCTCAACATTCGCGAGGGTTAGGGGATCAAGAGCCTCGCGAATGTTGAAAAACCGTGAATGTTTGGTGCCCCAATATATTGTAGGGAAATATAATACAATACTGCTTAACTTGTTGAACCATGAACAATCATAAAATACATGAAAACGTCGTAAATTGTACTAAATATATACATGTTATGCTTTAATAACATGTATGTTATTAAATACCACAGACTCCACCACTGCCTCCACCAATGCCTCCACCACTTCCTCCACCACTGCGAGTCCCTACTACCCTCCCACCGACCCCCGCACCTGGCAGCCAGCCCTCCCACCACTCAGTGTGGTGAGTGTTTTGTTTGTTCATTATTTGCTATTAAACTACAGTATAAATAATGTAAACACATTCATGACTGCATATTGGAATGGCTATTTGAACAGGTATTGGACGGTGACATCATGTGTTTACTCTTGAACACAGCAAAAAATCAAACATTTCTGCTACTGCTAATAATAACAATAGTAATAATAATAATAATAATAATAATAATAATAATAATAATAATAATAATAATAATAATAATAATAATAAGATATAATTGAAGAAGGAAATTGTACAAAAATACGAGGGAGTGGTTGACACATCGTCAGTGTGGCTTTGTTTATGCTGGAGTGAACATTAGTCTCCCTGCTCTTCCAAACATTTCACAATAATTCAGCGGTTGAGGCAGTGATAGAGGCAGTGATAGAGGCAGTGATAGAGGCAGTGATAGAGGCAGTGATAGAGGCAGTGGTAGAGGCAGTGGTAGAGGCAGTGGTAGAGGCAGTGATAGAGACAGTGATAGAGGCAGTGATAGAGGCAGCGGTATTTACTAACATATACGTATGTTATAAATAATAATAGTACATGTTAATATTAATAACATTTATAATAATAATAATAAATGTTATTCATAATGTACTATTATTATTTATAACATATATGTTAGTAAATATCACTGCCTCTACCACTGCCTCTATCACTGCCTCTATCACTGCCTCTATCACTGCCTCTATCACTGCCTCTACCACTGCCTCTACCACTGCCTCTATCACTGCCTCTATCACTGCCTCTATCACTGCCTCTACCACTGCCTCAACCACTCCAGTCACACTCAATCTACAAGCACCAAACAATGAATTATTGTGAAATGTTTGGAAGAGCAGGGAGACTAATGTTCACTCCAGCATAAACAAAGCCACACTGACGATGTGTCAACCACTCCCTCGTATTTTTGTACAATTTCCTTTTTCAATTATATCGTATTATTATTATTATTATTATTATTATTATTATTATTATTATTATTATTATTATTATTATTATTACTATTGTTATTATTAGCAGTAGCAGAAATGTTTGATTTTTTGCTGTGTTCAAGAGTAAACACATGATGTCACCGTCCAATACCTGTTCAAATAGCCATTCCAATATGCAGTCATGAATGTGTTTACATTATTTATACTGTAGTTTAATAGCAAATAATGAACAAACAAAACACTCACCACACTGAGTGGTGGGAGGGCTGGCTGCCAGTTGCGGGGGTCGGTGGGAGGGTAGTAGGGACTCGCAGGTGGCGGGAAACTTGAATATGATTTGGCGGCTGGGAATCTGGTGGCTGGGAATTTGGCGGTTGGGAATTCGCGAATGTGTGAAGCCCGTGAAAGCTGAAAACGTGAATGTTGAGGGAGACCTGTATATCACTGGTCAACAACCAAAATGCTTCCGAGACCAGAGTAGCAATTTCCAACTAATTTTAGGTCACTGATAATGAATATCATGATTAAAATTGTTTGTTAGCTCTACTTTTCAATATACACCAACGTGTCACAACAGATTCCAACAGGCTTGTGGCAGTGTGTTTCTTACCACACTCACAGTCTCACTGCCCTTCATTATTGTTCCAGCAGTCATAGAAGGTGGTTGTGCTGTGCAAGTTTACATTTCGAGGTGAAAGGTAGGTGATTTTTTTAGCCAAACACTTTTCAAACTTATAATAAATATTCACAGAGCAAGCTACTGATATGCATGTGAGGCATAATTTTGTTTTCCTATTGAATGATATAAATATTTCTGATAAGCTGTCATACTCTGAATTATAATGATAAATTAATGAACAAATTTTCTGTTTATCTTCTAATTGTTTGTTGTTTTCTTTTTTCAGATGCCTCGTACTTGTGTGAATAGGGCAGACAACTTCTGCTACATTTGTGGTGAGGTGACCTTTGCATCACAGAAGTGCCGTATAACTGCTATGGTGAGAAAGGCATATCACCTATATTTTGGATGCAAGATTGGTGACCAGGATAGGAACTGGGCTCCACACACATGCTGCAACAATTGTGCTACTAACCTTCACCAATGGTTGAACAGGAAGAGGAAAGGAATGCCTTTTGCTGTGCCAATGACATGCCGGGAGCCAACAGATCATACCAACAATTGTTATTTCTGCATGGTACCTCCAGTACAAAAGGGCTTGCCAAAGAAAAAAAAAAGAGGTCCATTGAGTATCCAAACATTCCATCAGACTTTTTCCCAATGAACTGTGGGTCAGTTAGTGACAAACATGGTGAAAGGTTTCACCAAGATATTTCAGCTGTGGAAAAATGGTACCAGGGCAAACGGGTCACAAGAATGCTTGCAGACTATTGCTAGACAGTGGTAAGAGATGATTCTTCAGCCCACTATAAGCAAAAAGGCAGAGAGTAGGTACGGATTAGAGTTTAAAACATACTGACACATATTGGTGATATTTGGATTCAGGACATGAAAATACATAAGAATTAACTAATCTCATTTAAGAAGCATACAACTTTTCAAAAATTGTTGACCAGTGAACCTAACACCATCAATTATCATCACCTACCATCACTATTACCTCCTATCACCACCTTTCACCATCACATATGGCAGTAATATTTCGTATTCTGGCTGCTACCACCTCCACAACTTACCAGCCCTATCACCTATGACCACCTTCCAGCACTATCATCGCCTAACACCATCACCACTATTACCACCTAACACCACTTTCATTATCACCACCTACACCATCTATCACCACCTTTCACTATCACTTATGATAGTAATATTCTGCATTACAGCTGCTACCATCTATCAGTCACATACAGCACTAGTATCCATAAATGAGATGGGGTGATGAAAATATCCAAAATATGAAGTGACAAACCTGAGAGAGAGAATGATACAAGACATGTCCACACACTGACCATGTGGACAGGCTGTGGGTGTAAACAGAGTAGAGGGGGCAGGGGGAGTGAAGTTAGACCCCCCTAAAGCAATGGAGATGTCTGCAGAGGAGAATTTTCCATGCAGGAACCAGGTAGATTTTAAATTTTTCATGGCACAGTGGAAATTTTTTTGTTTGGGAACCAACCCAAACTCAATTTTTTGTCAACTTTCGCCATATTAAATACAAGCTGGAGCCATGTTCTAATAATTTTGGGTTATAAATATTAGACAGCTACCACCCAGGGGAGGTACTACCATCCTGTCAACTGAGTGCAAAATGGAAACATTGTAACTGTTTTACACGATGGTAGGATTGCTGGTGTCTTTTTTTGTTCTCATAAACTTGCAAGATTTCAGGTACGTCCTGCTACTTCTACTTACACTTAGGTCACACTACATGTGCATGTACAATCATATACAGTGGTACCTTGACTTACGAGTTTAATTTGTTCCGTGACCGAGCTTGTAACTCAATTTGCTCATATATCAAATCAATTTTCCTTATTGAAATTAACTGAAATGCCATTAATCCGTTCCAGCCCCCAAAAAACCACCCCAATTTTTTTTGTTACGAGTTTCTAAATAAGAAAAATGTATTTATCAATACGAAATATGTATAGTGGTACCCAGAGTTTTGAACTACTCCCAACTCGACCAATTATGTAAATGTATTATTGTAAGTGCTTTTGTAAGTGTATTTTCGGGGGTCTAAAATGGACTAATCTAATTTACATTATTCCTTACGAGAACAAATTCAGTCGGTAATGGCACTCGAACAGCCTTCTGGAATGAAGAGAGTTCGAAACTCGGGACACCACTGTATTGTATAAAAGCATAATAAAAGAGAATGTAAAGAAATAAACTGGTTTTATAAAGAGTACAGTGGAACCTCTACTTACGAGTGCATCCACGTGTGAGTTTTTCCAGATACGAGCATCTGCTTGGCCGATTTTTTGCTTCCAGACGCGAGCAAAATTTCCAGATGCGAGCAGGCCTCAAGGGAGGTTAATTGACACTGGTGAGGAGGCTCTTGCTCTTTATCTAGGGAACTGGATCTCATTTGTTTGTTCGACTATCTTACTGAAACTTGGGCAATGTATGATGAAAAGATGCTTCTTAACGTATACCAAAAATGAAAGAAATCGGACCATAAATAACGGAGTTCACTTCTCAGCCATTAGCCTCCCCTTAGCGGTATTTTTTGTATGGTTTTTATGGTTGTATTCGCGTTTTATTTGGTCTCATGTGATAGAATGGAAGATATACTACAAAAATAAATATGATTTTAATTGGTATCATAATGAAAAGTACCTTGAAATTGAGCTGAAAATAGCAGAAATGTTCGATTCTTTGGTGACATCAGTGGTAGACATCATGAAGCAGCAGTGGCAGACAACATGAGGTAGTGGCAGACAATATGAAGCAGCAGTGGCAGACATCATGAGGTAGCAGTGGCAGACAACATGAAGCAGCAGTAGCAGACAACATGAAGCAATAGTGGCAGACATCATGAGGTAGCAGTGGCAGACAACATGAAGCAGCAGTGGCAGACATCATGAGATAGTGGCAAACAACATGAAGCAGTGGTGGCAGACAACATGAAGCAGCAGTGGTGGGTAACATGAGATAGCAGTGGCAGACAACATGAAGCAGAAGTGGCAGACAACATGAGGTAGCAGTGGCAGACAACATGAAGCAGCAGTGGCAGACATCATGAGGTAGTGGCAGACAACATGAAGCAGCAGTGGCAGACATCATGAGGTAGTAGTGGCAGACAACATGAAGCAGTGGTGGCAGACAACATGAAGCAGCAGTGGTGGGTAACATGAGGTAGCAGTGGCAGACAACATGAAGCAGAAGTGGCAGACAACATGAGGTAGCAGTGGCAGACAACATGAAGCAGCAGTGGCAGACAACATGAGGTAGCAGTGGCAGACAACATGAAGCAGCAGTGGCAGACATCATGAGGTAGTGGCAGACAACATGAAGCAGCAGTGGCAGACATCATGAGGTAGTAGTGGCAGACAACATGAAGCAGTGGTGGCAGATAACATGAAGCAGCAGTGGTGGGTAACGTGAGGTAGCAGTGGCAGACAACATGAAGCAGCAGTGGCAGACATCATGAGGTAGTAGTGGCAGACAACATGAAGCAGCAGTGGCAGACATCATGAGGTAGTGGCAGACAACATGAAGCAGCAGTGGCAGACATCATGAAGCAGCAGTGACAGACAACATGAAGCAGAAGTGGCAGACAACATGAAGCAGCTGTGGCAGACATCATGAGGTAGCAGTGGCAGACAACATGAAGCAGCAGTGGCAGACAACATGAAGCAGAAGTGGCAGACAACATGAAGCAGCAGTGGCAGACAACATGAAGCAGCAGTGACAGACAACATGAAGCAGAAGTGGCAGACAACATGAAGCAGCTGTGGCAGACATCATGAGGTAGCAGTGGCAGACAACATGAAGCAGCAGTGGCAGACAACATGAAGCAGAAGTGGCAGACAACATGAAGCAGCAGTGGCAGACAACATGAAGCAGCAGTGGCAGACAACATGAAGCAGCTGTGACAGACAGCATGAAGCAGCAGTGGCAGACAACATGAAGCAGCTGTGACAGACAACATGAAGCAGCAGTGGCAGACAACATGAAGCAGCTGTGACAGACAGCATGAAGCAGCAGTGGCAGACAACATGAAGCAGCTGTGACAGACAGCATGAAGCAGCAGTGGCAGACAACATGAAGCAGCTGTGACAGACAACATGAAGCAGCAGTGGCAGACAACATGAAGCAGCAGTGGCAGACAACATGAAGCAGCAGTGGCAGACAACATGAAGCAGCAGTGGCAGACAACATGAAGCAGCAGTGGCAGACAACATGAAGCAGCAGTGGCAGACATCACAGCTGACATCATGAAGCAGCAGTGACAGACAACATGAAGCAGCAGTGGCAGACAACATGAAGCAGCAGTGTGACAGACAACATGAAGCAGCAGTGGCAGACAACATGAAGCAGCAGTGGCAGACAACATGAAGCAGCAGTGGCAGACAACATGAAGCAGCAGTGGCAGACAACATGAAGCAGCAGTGGCAGACAACATGAAGCAGCAGTGGCAGACAACATGAAGCAGCAGTGGCAGACAACATGAAGCAGCAGTGGCAGACAACATGAAGCAGCAGTGGCAGACAACATGAAGCAGCAGTGGCAGACAACATGAAGCAGCTGTGACAGACAACATGAAGCAGCAGTGGCAGACAACATGAAGCAGCAGTGACAGACAACATGAAGCAGCAGTGGCAGACAACATGAAGCAGCAGTGGCAGACAACATGAAGCAGCAGTGGCAGACAACATGAAGCAGCAGTGGCAGACAACATGAAGCAGCAGTGGCAGACAACATGAAGCAGCAGTGGCAGACAACATGAAGCAGAAGTGGCAGACAACATGAAGCAGCAGTGGCAGACAACATGAAGCAGCAGTGGCAGCAGTGGCAGCTGTGACAGACAACATGAAGCAGCAGTGACAGACAACATGAAGCAGCAGTGACAACATGAAGCAGCAGTGGCAGACAAGCAGTGGCAGACAACATGAAGCAGCAAGTGGCAGACAACATGAAGCAGCAGTGAGACAGAAGCAGCAGTGGCAGACAACATGAAGCAGCTGTGACAGACAACATGAAGCAGAGTGGCAGACAACATGAAGCAGCTGTGACAGACAACATGAAGCAGCAGTGGCAGACAACATGAAGCAGCTGTGACAGACAGCACAGCAGTGGCAGACAACATGAAGCAGCACAGTGGCAGACAACATGAATCAGCAGTGGCAGACATCATGAGGTAGCAGTGGCAGACAACATGAAGCAGCAGTGGCAGACAACATGAAGCAGAAGTGGCAGACAACATGAAGCAGCAGTGGCAGACAACATGAAGCAGCAGTGGCAGACAACATGAAGCAGCTGTGACAGACAGCATGAAGCAGCAGTGGCAGACAACATGAAGCAGCTGTGACAGACAACATGAAGCAGCAACAGCATGAAGCAGCAGTGGCAGACAACATGAAGCAGCTGTGACAGACAACATGAAGCAGCAGTGGCAGACAACATGAAGCAGCTGTGACAGACAACATGAAGCAGCAGAGACAACATGAAGCAGCAGTGGCAGACAACATGAAGCAGCAGTGGCAGACAACATGAAGCAGCAGTGGCAGACAACATGAAGCAGCAGTGGCAGACAACATGAAGCAGCTGTGACAGACAACATGAAGCAGCAGTGGCAGACAACATGAAGCAGCTGTGACAGACAACATGAAGCAGCAGTGGCAGACAACATGAAGCAGCTGTGACAGACAACATGAAGCAGCAGTGGCAGACAACATGAAGCAGCAGTGGCAGACAACATGAAGCAGCTGTGACAGACAACATGAAGCAGCAGTGGCAGACATCATGAAGCAGCAGTGGCAGACAACATGAAGCAGCAGTGGCAGACAACATGAAGCAGCAGTGGCAGACAACATGAAGCAGCAGTGGCAGACAACATGAAGCAGCTGTGACAGACAACATGAAGCAGCAGTGGCAGACAACATGAAGCAGCTGTGACAGATAACATGAAGCAGCAGTGGCAGACAACATGAAGCAGCAGTGGCAGACAACATGAAGCAGCAGTGGCAGACAACATGAAGCAGCAGTGGCAGACATCATGAGGTAGCAGTGGCAGACAACATGAAGCAGCAGTGGCAGACAACATGAAGCAGAAGTGGCAGACAACATGAAGCAGCAGTGGCAGACAACATGAAGCAGCAGTGGCAGACATCATGAGGTAGCAGTGGCAGACAACATGAAGCAGCAGTGGCAGACAACATGAAGCAGCAGTGGCAGACAACATGAAGCAGCTGTGGCAGACAGCATGAAGCAGCAGTGGCAGACATCATGAGGTAGCAGTGGCAGACAACATGAAGCAAAAGTGGCAGACAACATGAAGCAGAAGTGGCAGACAACATGAGGTAGCAGTGGCAGACATGAAGCATAAGTGACAGACAACATGAGGTAGCAGTAGCAGACATGAAGCATAAGTGGCAGACAACATGAAGCAGAAGTGGCAGACAACATGAGGTAGCAGTGGCAGACATGAAGCATAAGTGGCAGACAACATGAAGCAGCAGTGGCAGACAATATGAAGCAGCAGTGGCAGACAACATGAAGCAGCAGTGGCAGACAACATGAAGCAGCAGTGGCAGACAACATGAAGCAGCAGTGGCAGACAACATGAAGCAGCAGTGGCAGACAACATGAAGCAGCAGTGGCAGACATCATGAGGTAGCAGTGGCAGACAACATGAAGCAGCAGTGGCAGACATCATGAGGTAGCAGTGGCAGACAACATGAAGCAGCAGTGGCAGACAACATGAAGCAGCAGTGGCAGACATCATGAGGTAGCAGTGGCAGACAACATGAAGCAGCAGTGGCAGACAACATGAAGCAGCAGTGGCAGACAACATGAAGCAGCAGTGGCAGACAACATGAAGCAGCAGTGCCAGACAACATGAAGCAGCAGTGGCAGACAACATGAAGCAGAAGTGGCAGACAACATGAAGCAGCAGTGGCAGACAACATGAAGCAGCAGTGGCAGACATCATGAGGTAGCAGTGGCAGACAACATGAAGCAGCAGTGGCAGACATCATGAGGTAGCAGTGGCAGACAACATGAAGCAGCAGTGGCAGACAACATGAAGCAGCAGTGGCAGACAACATGAAGCAGCAGTGGCAGACAACATGAAGCAGAAGTGGCAGACAACATGAAGCAGCAGTGGCAGACATCATGAGGTAGCAGTGGCAGACAACATGAAGCAGCAGTGGCAGACATCATGAGGTAGGAGTGGCAGACAACATGAAGCAGCAGTGGCAGACAACATGAAGCAGCAGTGGCTGTGTAGCATTATGAGTGTAGCAAATAAGTGTAGCATTAAGAGTGTAGCACTTATAAGTCACTCTGTCTGACTTTTTTGGGTTATCCTAGGTTCTCTACACATGTAATCAGAAGCAGGAATAGCCACTGTGGTGGCCCTATAAACACCAACAACAACAATGGCTGCTGTCATCACCACTAGCCACATATGTAATGACAGGTATTTTATTCATTCTAGTGTACATATCATGTTTCTATGTTATTAATATTGTTTATTATGTCATATTAAATGAATTTTGATAGATAAATAAGCTGTAGAGATGATATTAGGAAAATTATTAAAGTATTTTCTCGTGCCTGGAATTCCACTGGAACGAATTAATTCCATTTCAATTAATTTAAATGAGGAAAATTGACTCTGCAAACGAGCAAATCCAGTTGTGAG